>NC_133134.1:162413418-162713418 GCF_048418815.1 Hemitrygon akajei | reverse complement strand
GTGCTACCGACAAAAAAGCCTTGCAGAGGGTGGTTAAGGGAGCAGAGAAGGTTATTGGGGTCTCCCTACCTTCTGTCCAAGACCTCTTTCAGAGTCGGTGCCTCCAGAAGACACGGTACATCATTAAAGACCCTTCACACCCTCTCCATGAACTGTTTGTTCTTCTGCCATCAGGTAAACGTTACAGGAGCATCAAAACTAAAACCACAAGGTTACTAAACAGCTTCCTCCCACAGGCAGTCAGACTGCTAAACAGCTGCTCTACCTGACTCTGCTTTGGACACTTTTAACTTGCACTGGATACTTATAACTTGTTTTTAACTGACATGTGGCTGTTGTGTTTTACTATTTATTGTTACATTTATTATTTAGTGTTGCATTTGTTATGTTATGATTGCACTGCTCCTGGGAAACGCTGTCTCATTCTGCCCTGCACAGCTGATGTACGGTTAGAATGACAATAAAGTTTTTGAATCTTGGATCTTGATTAACTCAGAAAACTCACCCTCGTTCCTCAATCACACTTTCTTTACTTGTGCACAAGAACAGCCTGGCCTCAGTCACTAAATTTTGTTCTGACGTCAGAACAAAGAAATGCCAATGTTATCTGATTCGACTAGATGGGTACAGGAAGCATGGGAGTGCCTCTACTTCCTCAGGAGTCTGCTAATATTCTGCATGACATCTAAAACTCTGACGAACTTCTAAAGATGTGTATTGGAGAGCATATTGACTGGCTGCATCACAGCCTAGTACAGAGACACCAATGCCCATGAACGGAAAATCCTACAAAACGTAGTAGATACAGCCTCGTCCATCACGGATAAAGCCCTCCCCACCAAGGGCATGCTCCCTTTTCATTACTGCCATTAGAAGAGTGGTACAGGAGCCTTACAATACACACCACCAGATTCAGGAACAGTTTTTACCCCTCAACCATCAGGCATTTCAGCCAAAGGGGATAACGTCACTCAACTTCACTCGCCCCATCACTGAACTGTTCCCACAATCTATGGACTCACATTCAAGGACTCTTCATCTGATGTTTTCAATATTTATTGCTCATTTATTTTTTTCTTTCTTTTTGTATTTGCACAGTTAGATGTTTTTTGCACACTGGTTCAACGTCCAAGTTGGCACTGTCATTCATTGATTCTATTGCGGTTATTATTCTATAGATTTATTGAATATGCCCGGAAGAAAATGAATCTTAGGGTTGCATATGGTGACATATATGTAGTATGACAAATAAATTTACTTTGAACTTTGATACTGACCAATTGGCAACATTGTGTATGGTCAAATTCCTTGTATGAATAATCAATCACCAATCACACTACGATAATACAGATATTAACAGCCAATAGAATCTCCGCATTGCTGCTGCAGTTCTACACTGCAGTAATTGAGTCTGTCCTGTGCACCTCTATCATTGTGTGGTTTGGAGCCGCCACCAAGCAGGATAGAACCAGACTACAGCGCACAGTGAGGACTGCCGAGTGCATCATTGGAGCCTCCCTGCCCTCTATTGTGGACCTGTACTCTTCCAGGTTGAAGAAGAGGGCGGGGAACATCATAAAGGACTCCTCCCATCCTGCGCACGGACTGTTTGATCTGCTTCCGTCTGGTAGGCGCTTCAGATCCCTCCAGACTAAGACTAATAGGCACTGGAGAAGTTTTTTCCCTACTGCGGTCACTTTGCTGAACAGTTAACTGCCGGTTAACTATTACTTAGATTGCACTACCTGTATGTATAATCTATATTTTCATTTATATTTATCATTATTATTGTTATGAGCAGAGAGACAACATCTGCCAGAAGTAAATTCCTTGTATGCGCATAGGTACTTGGCGATTAAAGTCTGATTCTGATTAAGGGCCAATAATACTTCAGAATTAGGAAAGTAACTGACTAATGACAGTGTTGCCCTAGAACCCTTTGTTTGCATCTTTATCTTATCTCGGTAGGCCAGATGGCTCCAACTCCATGAAGGGCAAACGGGAGCTATGCTCTTCAAAGGCCCCTCTTGCCTGGCTAACCGCACCCTATCTGTAAACTATCCTTGTCTGGACTTGACCTTAACCCTTGCCTTGCTGCAACTTCCACATTGCAATAAGAAATAGTGCAAAAAGATATCACAATTGTGCTGTAACATTCATGGACCGCTCAGAAATCTGATGACGGAGGGGAAGAAGCTGCTCCTAAAACATTGAGAGTGAGACTTTAGGGTCATGGATTGAGGTAATGAGAAGAGGGTATGTCCTGTGAGGGTCTTTAATGATTGATGCTGCTCTATCAGGTTTATTATTAGTGTCTTACATAATGGGCAGTCTGTTGTTTTGTGGCAGCAGTACAGTGAAAAGATGTAAAATTGCTATAAATTACAAAATAAATGAACAGTGCAAAGAGAAAGGAGAAACATGTCCTTTCAATGGTGTGGGCCACTCTCCATCCCAGGCAATCTTCTGGTGTCCTTCTAAGGTTTGTAAAAAAGGGAGAGACTGGAATTTTTGTTCAAGAAGCAATTGCCAATTCTTTGCCAAATGTTGACCCCAATGATTCATTGTGCCTTAGGACAAAATTCACACAAGCCAATACCAGTGACCCAGATTCAACTTCCGCCTTTGCCTGTACGGAATTTGTACATTCTTCCGGTGTGGGTGAAGGTTTCCTCCAGGTGCTCCAGTTTCCTCCCACGGTCCAAAGACATACTGATTGGTAGGTTAATTGGTCATTGTGAATTGTCCTGTGATTAGGCTAGGACTAAATTGGGGGCGGCATAGCATGAAGGGCTGATTCCATGCTGTATCTCACCAAGCAAACAAATAAATTAATAAATGTGTTCGGGAAAAGTTGAATAACTTGGGACCTTTATTCCCCGGAGCTCAGGAGAAAGAGGGGAAATCTGAAAGAGGACTTTGAGGGTGAAAAAAGGGTGAAAGCATACAGGCTTTTTCTTTTCGGGTTGGATAGGAACTGAACTAGAGGTCAAAGGTTTAGAATGAAGGTGAAATATTTCAGGGGAACCAGAGGGGAAATTTCTTCACTCAGAGGGTGGTGGATTCAATATTATCTGGATGAGGTAGATGGGACTAGGAAGAAGATCATGGTGGCATGGAGAAGTTTGGCCAAAGGGCCTGTTTCTGTACACAATGACACTTATAACGGGGGTTCTCAACCTAGGGTCCACGGATCCCTTGGTTAATGGTAGGGGTGCATGGCATAGAAAAGATGGAAACCCCTGCTCTATAATAACCTTTGAGGCTTAGGCTGGACAGTGAGGGAATAGAAAGGGGAAGTACACCCCACCAGCCAACGCAAGAATACTCACATACAACCAACGATGTTGCCCACTCTGTGCTGATAGGCCCTGCGATGCAAGGAGTTGCGCGTGTGAAACATGTTGTACAGATCGCCAACCTCCTGCAGGGAAAGATGGAAAAGGAGAGGGAGAGGTCATTTCACCCTTATCATTGTGTGTATGTCAGGAAAAGATCCCAACAGTGACCAATTCTGTCACTATGACACTGTGGACACTGAAGAGTATCAACTTACGAATAATTCGCTGATCTCAAGACAGTGACATCGTGGATGCAAGTTAGTTCATCAGAATGATGCTAATACCAATGTTCCATCAATTTACTCGTGCCAGTGTGCTCATCTCCATTTGCTGGTAAACAAATCATGACACCAAGATAAGGGGTGTAGTGGGCAGTGAGGAAGACCATCAGAGCTTGCAGTGGGATCTGGAGCAGCAGGAAAAATGGCAGGTGGAATTTAACGCAGCTAAGTGCAAGGTGTTGCACTTTGGTAGGACCAACCAGGGTAGGCCTTACACAGTGGATGGTAGGGCACTGAGGAGTGTGGTAGAACAAAGGGATCTGGGAATACAGGTCCATAATTTGTTGAAAGAGGCAGTAAAGGTAGATAGGGTCATAAAGTAAGCTTTTAAAACACTGGCCTTCATAAATCAAAGTATTGAATACAGGAGATGGGATGCTATGTTGAAGTTCTACAAGTCACTGGTGAGGCCTAATTTGGAGTATTGTGTGCAGTTGTGGTCACCTACCTACAGGAAAGATGTGAATAAGGTTGAACGAGTACAGAGAAAATTTACAGAAGATTTGATAGAGGTATACAAAATTACAACGGGTATAGACTGGGTAAATTCAAGCAGGTTTATCCCACTGAGGTTGGGTAGGACTACAACTGGAGGTCATGGATTAAGGGAAAAAGCTGAAAAATTTAAGGGCAACATGAGGGAAAATTTCTTCACTCAAGAGGGTGGTGAGAGTGTGGAACAAGATGCCAGCACAAGTGGTATATGCGAGCTCAATTTCAAAGTTTAAGCAAAGTTTGGATAGGTACATGGATAGTAGAGTTATGGAGGGCTATGGTCCCAGTACAGGTCAATGGGAGTAGGCAACTTGAATGGTTTCAACATGGACTAGATGGGCTGAAAGGCCTATTTCTGTGCCGCTCTTTTCTATGACTTTATAAAGCAAGGGCACATGGAGGGGAGAGCTCCTTTACCGAGTTAATTGATATCAGCAGAATGCAGTGTTGTACAGAACCTTCAGCTCATCTCCTACAGGCTGACAAAGGTGCCTCAATTATCTGATCCCACTGGCCATTTGCCTGCACTCGGCCCATATCTCTCTGAACCTTTCCTATCCGAGAACCTAGCGGAGTCTCTTCTAAACTATTAGAGCAGGCTGCTGGAACCAAGGCTCCAGAAAACACACAAGAAACTCATCGCATCCATCACCTTATCTCGGGTGCATATGAGGTTCATTTTGCCAACTTCACAAACTCGAGCAAACTTGAGGAAGCGTTCAAAGTCAAAGTTGTTTCGGATTCCCAGGTGGTGACAGTCCCTTCAGAAACAAGACAAGATACATCAATGCCACCATCCATTATATCAGGGCTAAAGCAGCCACATGTGCTGACGAACATTCGCACTGACTGCTGAGATCACTATATCGGCTCACACCTAAGTGAGGAAAAAAGCTGCGTCTTAAATTTCACTTCCAACCAACAATGGGTTAATTTTATTATAGCCTCCTGTCAGTTCAGGGATGATCCTTTTAAAGGGTAGCACGGTGGAGATGCGTCTCTACCAAAGGAGGTGTAAGATGCTCCTTCCCTCCGCTAGCCTGCGGGTCACCCTTGGCCAAGTTGTAGCACCTGCTTAGTCCCCCTGATCAGGATCACACAAAGCCACGGGAGCAGGTGGGGGGGATGGTCATACGAGCAGCTGGTGTACATCACAAGTCCTGGTTATGTAACCACTGACACCAGGCAGACAATCTCTGAAGAGTATTGATAATGGCTGGGGTCACCCATCTGGTAAAGACACTGCCCAGAAGAAGGCAATGGCAAACCACTTCTGTAGAAAAATTTGCCAAGTACAATCATGATCATGGAAAGACCATGATCACCTACATCATATGACATGGCACACACATTGACCGTTTGCTCCTCTCCATAGATGCTGCCTGAGCTGCTGAGTTTCTCCAGCATTTTGTGTGTGTTGCTCTGGATTTCCAGCATCTGTGGAATCTTTTGTGTTTAGGAATTGCATAAATTGACAGCTTTAAGTTGGAAAAAGCTGTCAATTTATGCAATTCCTAAACACAAAAGGTTCCACAGATGCTGGAAATCCAGAGCAACACACACACAAAGTGCTGGAGGAACTCAGCAGCTCAGGCAGTATCTATGGAGAGGAGCAAACGGTCAATGTTTTGGACCAAGACCCTTCAGCAGGACTGGAAAGGAAGGGGGAAGAAGCTAGAATAAGGTGGTGGGACAAGCTGGCAGGTGATAGGTAAGAACAGATTGGGGGGGGAAGGTGGGTGGGTGGGAGAAGCTGAGAGGTGATAGGTGGAAGCAGTAAAGGGCTGAAGAAGAAGGAATCTGATAGGAGAAGAGAGCAGACCATGGGAGAAAGGGACGGAGGAAGAATGGTCAAAAGCAGGAGAGGAATGGGTACGAAGTGGGAGAGCAAGCTTACAGGAACTTGGCGGGGGGGGTCAGTTTGCAAGTGGGGAGGGAGGATATGGGATCCCATAGAAGAAATCTGAGAGAAAAAAAGTACATGTAGTCACTACAGTAGGGCAGAAATTGGGATGTTCCACTGAACACTTCTGATGTTCGATCTGGAAACTTGAGCTCACAACAAGATGCCAACGTGTGTTCGTAAACAAAATCATACCAAGAACAACCTAATTGGGGTTTATTACGAAAATCACCAGGATACTGCCTGGATTAGAGAGCACGTCTTATGAGGAAAGGTTAAGCGAGTGAGGGTTTTCTCTCTCTAGAGTGTAGGAGGAGATAAGAGGCGTAGATAGAGTGGATAGCCACATTTTTTCCCAAGGTGGAAATGGCTAATATGAAAGGGCATAATTTTGAGGTGATTAGAGGAAATTACAGGGGCTGATGTCAGAGGTATCCCTTCCCTCCTACATAACCCTACATTCTTCTATCACCCATGTGCTTATCTAAGAGTCTCTTAAATGTCCTTAATGTATCTGCCTCTACCACCACTTCCTGCATGAGTTCCACACACTCAGCCCTTTCTGTCTTTAAAATAATGTCGGGCTATGTAGGAGGAAAGGGCCAGATTGATCGTAGAGTGAATTAATTGGTCAGCACAACATCATGGCCAAAGGGCCTGCACTGAGCTCTAGTGTTCTGGGGGGGTTGGGCAAATGGTTCCAACTCCATGAAGTGCAAACAGGGGCTATGCTCTTCTAAGGCCCCTCTTGCCTGGCTAACTGCACCACTTGGAACCACAATCAATTCTGGTATGTTTCATATACTGATAATAAAGTGATTCTGATTCCGAACGTTCACGGGTCGGCCTAGGTCGAGGACGGACAATGGAGCCCATCCTGAGAAAAAAAAAAGAACCCAAGTTCAGGAGAGACACAGGAGCCCACCCAGAGCCAAAAGAGCTGCACCTCAATGAGCAGTTGTGCCTTCAGGAGCAACACAGATCACAAGACCCTGGGTTTGCTGCTCAAATATGAGTGCATCCAGTCAGAAACAGTCGAGCTTGCAAGGATTAGCTTACTGTGACCATTCCAATTTCCAGTTAAGTGTACACTGAGGAAAGACACAGCTGAAGGAACACTCATAGCCGGCTGATGAAGACCAGAGGGAGGCTGACTTACCTGGCCAGGTAATCCCACTTATCGACATCAATCCCAGTTCGTTTGTTGGCAACGATTTCATACAGAAAGCCTTTCTCTTGAGGACGGCCTTTGTATGGCCACTGGGGAGACGAGATGGTAGAGTTAGTGACAGGAGCAGCACACAGGAGAGTGAAGATGGAATCACCACTCAGGCTCTCCCTCTCTCCACAACGCAGATGGAGAGTAACACCAGTGAGCAAACCATACCATGCTGGCCTAGGATGAGATGTAGCACCTTGCCCAACAGAACCCATCACCTTCCACCAGTTCTTCTCCTTCCCTTTAACCATGGTCCACTCTCCTCTCCTATAAGATTCCCCTTCTCCTGCCCTTTACATTTTTCCACATACCACCTCCTAGCTTCTCACTTCATCCCCCTCTCCTACCCACCCAACTTACCCCCCACCTAGTCTCTCCTACCAGCTTCTACTCCTTCCCTTATCCCCCCCCCCCACCCTCTCCTTCTGGCTTCTGCCCCTTTCCTTTCAATCCTGATTAACAGTCTCAGCCCAAAACATCAACTACTTTCTCCCCTGCCTGACCTACTGAGTTCCTCCAGCATTCTGTGTGTGCTGCTCAGCTCCTCTTACCTCCTCAGTACAAAACTCTTCCCCATGGTGCTTGTATCATGGCCAGAGGACTTAGGTTTTAGGTGAGGATGAAGAAGTTTGGATATGACTTGAAGAATTTCTTCACCCAGAGGACTGCTGGAACTTGGAACACACAACCACAACGGGCGGTGGAGGTAGGTACTCTCATCACATTTAAGAAACAGCTATAGACAAGCATCTGAATCAATGAAAGCACAGAAGGCCACGGACGTTCTGGTAAAAGGAATTGAGGATGATGGTTATGTGATGGCCTGTAAGGCACGATGTGCCAAAGAGCCTGGTATTGTATCACAGGTTGACACGATGGCCAGGATGGTGAACCTGTGGCATGCTTCCAAGATGGCATGCACAAAAGTTTTGTTGGCTCTTAGCATGCAGTGATGTCCCTTGATTCTTTAAACCACACCCATAATGTAAAGATATAAAATGATTATTGTTACTGCCCAATGAAGCGGTGAAGGACTCGTCACAACCTGAGAGCAGTGGGATGTTTTCACAGGAAACGTCTCACCCCTGCTTGGCGCCAACTAGAAGGTTGCGAGAACAACTGACATAGGACGAAACGTTTTGAGATCCTCGCAGATCTGGTGTACATATCACTATTTGGATAGTAAATAGTTACAATAACAATACTATATAGGAATGTAATTGTTCCAATTGTCTTGCAAAAAATATAATTATTAATAATTTTTGAACAAATTTTCTAATTCATTTATTTCAATCTAGCTGTTACATTTTTATTAATAGCAAAACAATGAATATAAATAAGCAACAGGGCTCATCTGTTTTCCTTAAAAACGTCCATAGTTACACTGGAAAATAAAGATTTTGCTTCCTGAATACTTTTTGGTGTATTTTATAGATTTCGGGCCACTGATCATGAAAATGGCTATGAAATTTCCTATCACACACCATTTTTGTGAAATTGCCTATATTTGTTATTTCAATTCATAATTCCAGTCAGAATAACTAATGCCAAGATTAAGGAAAACATTTTTGTTGGTCCACAAATCAAACAGGTTACCAATGACAGGCAATCCAAAGAAGTTTTAGTGGGACAGGAGAAAAATCACATGGCAGGCATTCAAGGACATTGTTGAAAATTGTCTTGGCAAACCAAACCACGTGCAGCTGGTTGACAATGTGCTTCAGGCATACAAAACCACGAAGTGGAACATATCACTAAAGACTCATTTTCTGCATTCCCAGTTAGACTGCTTCCCTGCAAATCCTGACGCTGTCAGTGACAAGCACGGTGAAAGATTTCACCAGGGTATTGCGGTCATGGAGTAACAGTATCAGGGCAACTGGATTCCATCAATTCTGGCTGATTGTTGTTGGAAACTTAAGCAAGAAGCCTCAGACTTGGAAGTCAAACAAAGATCATCAAAACATTTTTAGCTAGTTGAACTATTGCAAGATGTCACAGTTATGCATTATATTCAATAAAAAATAATTTTTAGTTTCCCCAAATTCCTACGTGATACAAGTAATCTGAAATTATATTTGTGTTCCGTTTCAAGCAGTCTATTAGAAACAAAAATAATCTAAGAAATCAACAGTTCTGAAAAAATCTGCTGTTTAGTACTACTGATACTAGTGTCTTGGATATCTCTGCTCAAAATTACCATGGCACAGGAGAGAATTTTTTTTTAAAGAAGTTAATCACCAAATATGGGCACACACAATCAAAAATGTCTACTGCCCCTCCTTTCACCGACCTGTAGCCATTCTGCCCCATGTGGTTATTTGATGTCTGACCTCTTTGGGCTGTGCTGTTTGTGACCTTTCTGTCATACAGACCAGCAAAGAAAGATCTGTAGGTCCACAATATGGCCCTCTGTGAGAATATTACTGAGCAGTCCTCTTCATTAAGGCTGTCGGTTACAGGGATTCCCTGAGAACCCCTCGTAAGTGTGAGCACATCTCATCCTGTTCCACAGTACAGACCCTGGTTTCTTTCTCCCTGCTCCTTGGTTCAACATTGGCACTTACCACTGACCCTTTCGGAGGATTACCCTCTCCATGAATCAACGTCGCTGGACCTCGGATCTGTTCCTTTATAAACTCCACATCTTCTGGCAGCACCAGGCCATAGCTCTGCAGTACTCCTTCCAACTTATTGGAGGAGATCAAGTGCTGGAACATAGCTATCGAAGCATCCTCGTGCTGCATGAATAACAAATCAGAGGAGAGAGTGAGTCATCATTCTACACAAATGAATAACAAATAAAATTAACATTTAATTATCCGGGAACAAATGCTTAGGCTACATCCACACTAGACCGGATAAATCCATAACCAAAGCTCTTTCTCTTCGTTTTGACCCCTCGTCCACACTGAAACGGCATTTTCCTCCCCCAAAAACAGAGATTTTCAGAAACACTCTCCAGAGTGAATAAATCTGAAAACGCTTAATATCTGGCATAGTGTGTACGGGGTAACCGGCTATTTTTAAAATCGCTGTCATGACATGCCGGAACAAATGTTGGCAGCAGCGGGGCATTTCATTGTTTTCTTGAACGCAACCTCCAACATCACAATAATATCTGACAAAAGATGTGTAACAGCCATTGTTACAATGTGAGGGTTACAATTGTTACAATGTAACATACATTGTATGGAAGTACAAGATAACACTGATGAAGATGTGTTTTATACATTTAACAAGGTGCTTTATTAATGTATTGCTTGTGCAAACATTCAATAGATGCAATTGTCACCTTTGCCCAGTAACTTGTTTTATTGCACATGTTAAATACAGCAAAATAATACACAAAGACATGGCAAAAATAAAGGCAAACAAATGAGGTAACAGCAAATTTCAATTTTGCCCAGTAACAAGCCTTACTGCATTTAGTTGTAGCTGTCGTCCCTTTCATTGGTGAAGAGACTATGGCTGTAGGAAATGTTTCTGGACAAACGTGCACCAATTCTTTCGTTTGGCAATAATTTCCTTTTAAGTTTTTCCAGTCTGTAACTGGACAAACGCGCACCAAGTATACCGTTCCCTCTTTGCTTGTTTTCTTTGTGTCCTGCGCATGCCCAGTAGGAGGAGATTCGCCCAAATAATATCTGTTTTAATGTGGACAGAGGTATTTTTAAAAACGCCTAGTGTGGACGCCTGTCGTTTTTACACGAAATCAGCATTTTCAAAATTATCCGGTCTAGTGTGGACGTAGCCTTAGTTTACTCCCTGTAGCGAATCTCAGATTGAAAAATCCTCAGATAACCAGCTTTATCTGAAATCCATGGTTCACGCTCAAAGTTTGGCTTTTTCACTTGCTTGGTCTGAGGTATTTGAAGGACTAAGTCAATGCTTTCCTTGTGGAATAGAACTTAACCAGAGGGGAAATGGAAACAGCTGAGAAAGAAATATGGTTTTACACAGCAATGGGAGCAGGAAAACTATGGTCAAAGAGAGGAATTTAAGGAGACATTATCCAACCACAAAGGTACACGGAGGGGCAAATTGTGTTGAGGAAGCAGGGAGTCTTCAGAAAGGCTCAGACATTATAGGAGAATGGGTAAAGAAGTAGCAGATGGAATACAGTGTAGGGAAGCGCATGGAAGAAGGAATAAAGCTGTAGACTGTTTTCTAAATCCTTCAAGAGGACCTCAACTTTGTCTTAGAGTTTGAAGCTTGTGTCCCTCACTGACCCAGACAGCTACATTGGCTGGAGTCAGGGCCTTGTGCTTTGGCTTTTGGTAGGATCACCGATACCAAACAAAGGGTCGAGGTCAGACCACAAAGGGTATAAAGGGTAGTAGTCCACCGATTCTCCAGGTTCTGCGTTTCAGTTCAGTGCTAACAACACTGACTGGTTAAAATAAAAACTGCTACAAACACAGCAATGCTCCTACATCTGTGTGTGGGCAGACAGAGACAGAGGACCTTCACTGCTGCCCCAAACACCAGTGGCGTAACAGGCAGTAAGCATGTACTCACTAAATGGGGAGCAAATTCAGAAATGAGATGTACAAAGGGATTTGCAGGATTCCCTAAAGGTTAACTTGCTAGTTGAGTCAGTGGTAAGGAAAGCAAATACAATGTTAGCATTCATTTCGTGAGGACTAGAATACAAACCAAGGATGTAATCCTGAAGCTATACAAGATACTGTCAGAGAACATCTGGAGCTCTGTAAGCAGCTTTGGCTGCTGTGTTTAAGAAAGGATGTGCTGGCATTAGAGAGCACCCAAAGGAGGTTTACAAGAATGATAGAGTTAATGCACGAGTGTTTGATGGCTCTGGGCTTGTACTTGCTGGAGATAAGGAAGAATGTGGGGTTAAGGATCATTGAAACCTAACAAATAGTGTAAGACCTGTATGGCATGGATATGGGAAAGATATCCCCTTCATAGGTGAGCTAGGATCAGAGGGGACAGCCTCAAAATAGAAGTTTGCGCCTCTAGCTCAGAGATAAGGAGGAATTTCTTTAGCCAGAGGATGGCGAATCTGTGAAATTCATTGCCACAGCCAGCTGAGGAGGCCAAGCCACTGGATACATTTAAAGCAGAAGTTGAAAGGTTCTTGACTAGTAAGGGTGTTAAAGGTTACAGGAAGAAAGCAGGAGAATGGGGTTGAGAAGGAAAATAAATTGGCCATGATGGAATTGCAAAGTAGACTTAGGAGCAGAATTAGGCATTTCAGCTCACCATGTACATCTAATGATCATTAAAACTGAAGCTCACAGATGGAGCCATGGAGATCCCAAGATCATTTCCAGTTCTACATATGGATTCCAAGATGTGGTAGAGGCGCAAGATTTTATTTAAGCCTTCATGATTAACTGAACTTCATAAATGCTTAATTCTATTTTTTCTAAACTAAGTGTCTTCATCAAATACATTCTATTCACACGAGACAGATAGGAAGAAAATTAATTCTTCAACAAATCCAGAAATGGCAAAGAATCATAGTGGCATTCTCTTTACTGGAAATCTACAGCTTCACACCAAAATGAATTTCCTCAAAAACATGTCCCCACTGATGGACCCTGGCACTCAGCCTACTACCCTGGCTCTGCGAACACATGCCCTTACTCAGAGTCTTCGGAGAACATTACCTTCCATTTCAAGCCTTTCCGCGTCTGGGGGATAAATTTTCCATCAAACATGTGTGAAAATGGCCCGTGACCTGTGAAACAAAACATCTGAGTCACAATGGAAAATTTTGTCTAAAATCAGTCTAAAATTGTATCAACAAGAGGTCTTCTCCAAAAGCAGTAAACAGGAATGCCAGTCCAGCTCACTGCCTCAAGAAACGTGACCTGTACCTGTAAAACTGCTCAAAGGGACTGGGTACGTAAGTGTTTGAATAGACAGGGACTGATTAGGGATAGTCAGCATGGCTGTGTGTGTGGTTGGTCATGTCTAACCAATCTTTTTGAGTAGGTTACCAGGAAAGCTGATGAAGGCAAGACAGTGGATGTTGTTGACATGGACTTTAGCAAGGCCTTTGACAAGCTCCTGCATGGGAGGTTGGTCAGAAGGTTTAATCGCTTGGTATTCAGGTTGAAGTAGTAAAACGGATTCAATATTGGCTTTGCGGGAGAAGCCAGAAAGTGATAGTAGATGGTTACCTCCCTGACTGGAGGCCTGTGACTAGTGGTGTGCTGCAGAGATCTGTCTTGAGTCCACTGATGTTTGCCATGTATGTCAACGATCTGGATGATAATGTGGTAAACTGGATCAGCAAATTTTACAGATGACACCAAGATTGTGGGGGTGTGGTGGACGGCAAGGAAGGCTAACAAAACTTGCAGTGGGATCTGGATCAGCTGGAAAACTGGACTGGAAAACGTCAGATGGAATTTAATGCCAAAAGTATGAGGTGTTACACTTGGGAGGTCAAACAAGGGTAGGACTTACACAGCAAGTGGTAGGGCACCAAGAATTGCGATGGAACAGACAGATCTGAATACAGGATCTGGAATCCTTGAAAGTAGCATCACAAGTAGGTAAGATCATAAACAGAGCTTTTGGCACATTAGCTTTCACAAATCAAAATACTAAATACTTATTAAGATGTTATGATGAAGTTGGCGAAGCCTAATTTGGAGCATTGTGCAGTTCTGGTCACCTACTTACAGGAAATATATCAATAAGATTGAAAATGTTCAGAGAAAATTTACAAGGATGTTGCCATGACTTGAGTACCTGGGTTACAGGGAAAGGTTGAATAGTTTAGGACTCTATTCCCAGGAGCATAGGAGAGTGAGGGGAGATTTGATAAGATACCTACAAAATTATGAGAGGCATAGATAGACTGTGTAAAGACAAGCAGGCTTTTTCCACTGAGATTGGGTGAGACTAGAATGAGATGTCATGGGTCAAGGGTAAAAAGTGAAATGTTTAAGGAGAACCTGAGGAAGAAATTCTTCACTCAGAATGTGTTGTGAGTGAGGAACAAGTTGCCAGCGGAAATGGTGCATGTGGGTTCAACAGCAAAATTTAAGAGTAGTTTGGATAAGTACATGGATGGGAGGGGTAAGAGGGTCCATGATCCAGGTGTGTGTCAGGGGGACTGGACAGAATAACAGTTCAGCATGGAAGGGGCTGTTTCTGTGTTGTCATGCTTTAGTCCCATGCTTAATAGGAACACATAGCAGTCCAATTCAACTGCCCTGCTCCTCCTTCCCAAAGGCAATAGTTCCTCCTGCTTCACTGTGGATGCCACCATATTTACCACACCTCACCAAGTGCATAACCTTCACATACAACTGCCTCCAGCCACTGTCATGAGATTTTTGACAGCGAACCCATGCACTCACTTTCAAGACTCTTCAACTCAGATTTTCAATATCTATTACATGAGTTACTACTTTGTTTTTTGTTCATTTTTGTACTTGCACAATTAGCTGTCTTTTATACATTGCCTGTTTGTCCATCTTTGAACTTTGAAGAGGGTCATGCCAATTCTACCTTCTCTGATATACATGCCAATGACTGGGAAACAAAATCAGAAGTTCTCAAAATGCATTCCTTAGGCCATGCCATCAAAGACTAAGCCCTTTGGATAGAAAACTGCCATGCCCCTTTGCTTCGAGGCCATGTGTGAATAACCTACACTTTACAAAAATACAATGAGGCCCCACCAAACCAAACCCTCCATCGCCTGTGTGGTGCCTTGACCTGTGAGGCAGTTCTACCGTGATAGAGCTGCACACGCTCACCTAGATCGTGGCAGAGTCCGGCGATCTGAACACACAGGATGTCCCGATGGTTAATCCGAAGTTCCGGTTGGCGGCCAGACAGGGCTTTCACCAGTTCTCCTGCCAGATGTGCCACACTGCAGGGCAAAGAGACAGTAATAAATAAAAACAATCTTTATTTCATCATCTGCCTTCAAATATTGATTATCCCGAGAAGACCTTAAGACAGGGGTTTCCAACCTTTTTTTTTATGCAATGGCCCCCTACCATTAACCAAGAGGTTTGTGGACCTCAGGTTGAGAATCCCTGTTTTAAGACATAGGATCAGAATAAAGTATTCGGCCCATCAAGTCTGCTCCGCCATTTGATCATGGATGATTTACTTTCCCGCTCAACCCCAATCTCAGCCTTCTCCCCATAACTGTTGACACCCTTCCTAATCAAGAAACTATCAACCTCCGCTTTAAATATACTGAATGACCTGGACTTCACAGCCGCTGGTGGCAATGAATTCCACAGATTCACCACTCTCTGGCAAAAGAAATTCCCCTTCAGCTCTGTTCTAAAACCCACAATTAATCTAAACTAACACAGCTGCCCAGTCACAGACTGCGGAAGTTCATCAACACAAAGTTCTTCACAATGATGGTATCTTAAATACAAGTACTTAGTAACAGGCAAGATGGCGGCGCGACGCAGCATGCAGCGGCCACTTTGGAATGAATATCTGTAATCTGTCATGTAGGATGCCGTGTACAATCCTGATTTGATGGAGACGGACGTGAGAAGCATGGAGGAACATCTGGTGAAACTTTTGAAATGCCTGTTTCGATGCCGCTGCTACTTTGCGATCTGAAATCTCCGGACAGGAAGGCCCCGAATCCTCGGCTTTGCCTGTTGCTTGGCGGCCAGTGCTGGGGTCGAAGCATTCGGCAGAGATGGTGCTCGGTGTCGGAGGGCTGGTCGGAGGCTCGAAGTTTTCAGACGGACTCGGAGTTGGCTGTGGTCGGGGCTCCCAGAGTGCTGTATCAGCAAGCTACGGTGCTGGAGGTTCATGGCAGGAAGAGTTTTTCTTCCTTCTACCGTCTGTGTGAGATGATGGGCTGTCGGGACTTTGAGACTTTCTTTTAAACCATGCCATGGACTGCTCTTTATCAGATTACAGTATTGCTTTGCACTGTTGAAACCATGTGTTATAATTATGTGGTCTTTGTCAGTTAGTCTTTTATCAATTATGGTATTGTCTGCATTGTTGAAACTATAACTATATGTAACTATGTGGTTTTGTGTAGGTCTTGTAGCTTTAGGTTAATCTGTTGGGTTTGTAGCTCCTTTCCGGGGAATGTGCTAAGACGGTAGCGCGATATCGATACGCAGCAGTCTCACTCTGGATTGGGGATTACCAAACGTTATGTGGTTTTTCTTGTGTGGTCTGTTTTGTGCTTTTTCATGATATCATTCCGGAGAACGTTGTCTCATTTTTTAACTGCATTGTATTTGTGGTTTATAAATGACAATAAACTGAATCTGAATCTGAAATCCACCAACAGCAGCCCACTTGCCCAGGTTAGTCTGACAGCAACTAACCCAGGGGTTCTCAACCTGGGGTCCACAGACCCCTCAGTTAATGGTAGGTTAGGAACCCCTGCTCTGACCATCACTTCTACCATGGCCACTGATACCTACAAACAGTGGCATCTCTAAATCACACCCCTTCCCAACTGGGGAAACCTGTCACCAGCCATTCATCATCACAAGGTCTGAATTCTGGAACTTCCTTCCTGGTAGCAGTGTGTCTCTCTTCAATGGAAATAACACAGCAATTTAAGAGCATGGTCAGAGCTACTACTTCAGGGTGATTTAGGGTCAAACATAAATGCTGTGCTTGCCTGCGAAAGGAGGAGGGTTGGAAATGGGCGAGCAACCCCATCCTATAAAAACAGAGGGCTACAGAAACGACAGCAAAGCTCTAAAGGCCTCATCCAATCCAGAGGACTCTGGTGAGCTTCAGTAGGCAGCCAATGTCCCTGTAGGGGTGATGGGACTTCGTAAAATAAGTAACAGTCGCTACAGAACCATCACCCAGTAGAGAGGGTGTGTGCCTCGTTAACTGGTTTGACGTGAATGCCAAACTTAACCAATTAATAAAATTAAGGCAAGCAGAAAAGATATAGAACAGTTCATATTGCAAGAAGCTGACCCAATGTTCCCCAGCTTAGAGGTCCATTGAAAAGGGAAGTTCATAAACAAAGACTCAACATACAGCTGGGTTCAGTGTTGCCTTCTCTGTTTTGATCTCAGTTCTGTGCCCACTCCCCACTTTGCTCCACACAGTCTCGTGGGTCTCAGCCACACTCAGTAATACGTGTCACTGTCTGCCTGTTGGACTATGCACTCTCAGTTAATATTAGGAAGCTCTTTACAAACCACAGTAAGCACAGACTAAGAGCTCCACGGAACACAGACAAAGAATTCACATCATATTTCTCCAGAGTTCAGTTGGAGTGTTTCGCAGATGGTAGAGTGGTTGGTAAGGAGTAGTGGGTGGAGGGAGCAGTGAAATTGCCTTGGTGTTTCCTGGCTCTCAGCAACAACAGGACACTGATCTGTGACTTGGTTACAATGCTCACACAGCCCAGAGACCCATCGCATTCCTAACAAGCGTGGGGTCTGTCTATTGTCGGGAGATGGAGCTTACCTTGCAAGAAGACCCACAGTTGACAACTCCTCAACTGATCAGGCTAACTTACTGGATTGCTCTCCCAGTCCTTACCCAATGAAGAGCTTGAATCTCCCCGAGTCTTTACCTGATGGAGTGCTTAAATCTCCTCAAGTCCTTACCCAATGGGGTGTTGGAATCTCCCTGAGTCCTTACCCGATGGAGTGCTCGAATCTGTTGTGGGAGGCCCCGGGATACACAAAGTACGTCGCCCCGAGCTGCTTAATGAAGCGGAGACGCTGGAACTGCGGCGTGTCTATGATGCGGACGAGCAGTGGGTGCATCTCAATGTGGCCGTGGATCGGGTCATTGAACACCTGCGGGGGAATTGAAAGGTCTCTGCTCACATCACAAGGCACCACCACAAGTACGGTTGCAAACTGCGTAAATCAAATATGGTAGACGCTGCAAGTCTGAGATGGGATGGGAAACAATGAAATCTCCAAGCAGCCCAGCTACTGCAAGATTATTGGAATTCATTTTCCCTCACAAGAACCTGGCAGATCAGTCATTGTTGACAAAAAGGACTGCAGATGTTGGAATCTGGAGCAAAAAACAAACAGCTGGAGGAACTCAGCAGGCCAGGCAGCATCTGCTGAGGCAAAACTGATTGGCTGATGACTCAGGCCGAGACTGTGCTTCAGGACAGACTGAACAAAGACAGACATTCAATGTTTTAGGAACAGTTTCTTCCCCTCTGTGCAGATTCTTGAACGGTTTGTGAACCCATGAATATTACCTCAGTATTTTTGCTCTGATTATTTTTTGTCAAATTTCTTATCATACCTTACAGTAATTTTTTTTTTAACATATTGCACTGTACTGTTGCCACAAAAACACTGACCTCTATCAGATTTCAACCCACGGCAAACACTTAACACTCCTGCGACTGAACGTGAGTGATAGTCTACAGAAACCTGGTGAGTGAGCTCTTATCCCCCACCACCAATGTACCCTCTAATTTGTAATGCCCAGGGTGCACAAAAAACTTGCGCTGTGCAATTTTTTTTTGCTCAGTGACAATAATATGTGCACAGTGAATAATTCCTTCAATAAAAAACTGTAAATAAGTCATTTCTAAAAATCTGCAAATAAATCATTGCAAACTCCATTGCAATACTGTCCACATCAGATACCAGAAAAGAAAATGTGATTGTGTATGATTGTGAAATATACTTGACATGCCAATGAGGTAGAGGGTGACAGTCTGTCACGTGCAGTTTAAATTCCTTTGTGCACTAGTAGCAAAAGATGCGTGAGCATGCACACGTGTACACCTTAGAGGGAACATTGCCTACCAGAGCTGTTACCTTACCTTCGCGTCAATAGGGCTCTTCCAGAGGACATCGATAGAATTGATAAGTTTTATTCGATCTCCCAGGGTGCTAGACGGAAATTAGAAGAGCAACCGCATCAGTCATCTCCCTAGCAACAAGGGGACAGTGATACACAACAAAGTACATCCACACAACATCCAACACAACTTGAACTCCCACACGGAGGGCACTTTATCGGGTACGACCTGTGCCTAATAAAAGTGGCCAGAGTGTATGTTCATGGCTTTCTGCTGCTGTAAGGTTTGACGTGTTATACATTCAGAATGCTCTTCTGCATGCCACTGTTGTAGCATGTAGTTATTTGAGTTACTGTCACCTTCCTGTCCAGTCTGAACCAATCTGACCATTCTCCACTGACCTCTCTCAACAACAAGACACTGACCTCCAGACTACCACTCACTGCATGTCTTTTTTTGTTTTTCACACCATTCTCTGTAAGCTCCAAAGACAGTTGTGTGTGAAAATCCCAGGAGATCAGTAGATTCTGAGATACTCAAACCACCCTGCCTGGCATCAACAATCATTCCATGGTCAAAGTCACTCCGATGACATTTCTTCTTCATTCTGAGGTTTGCCCTGAACAACATGTAAACCATTTGACCATGTCTGCCTGGTTTTACACATTGAGTTGATGCCACGTTATTACATAAGAACATAAGAATTAGGAGCAAGAGTAGGCCATCTGGCCCATCGAGCCTGCTCCGCCATTCAATAAGATCATGGCTGATCTGGCCATGGACTCATCTCCACCTACCTGCCTTTTCCCCATTACCCCTAATTCCTCTACTATGCAAAAATCTATCCAACCTTGTCTTAAATATATTTATTGAGGTAGCCAAAACTGCTTCATTAGGCAGAGATATCCACAGATTCACCACTCTCTGGGAAAAGCCGTTTCTACTCCCCAGAATCTTGAGGCTATGTGCCCTAGTTCTAGTCTCAGCTACCAGTGGAAACAACTTTCCTGCATCCGTCTTATCTATCCCTTTCATAATTTTATATGTTTCTATAAGATCTCCTCTCATCTAGGCAACAGTCTCTCCTCATACTCTAACCCCCTCTTCTCTGGAATCAACCTGGTGAACCTCTTCTGCAATGTCTCCAAAGCCAGTATATCCTTCCTCAAGTAAGGAGACCAGAACTACAAGCAGTACACTAGATGCCAGTACCCTATACAGTTGCAGCATAACCTCCTTGCTCTTAAATTCAATCCCTCTAGCAATGAAGACCAACATTCCATTTAACCTCTTGATAGCCTGCTGCACCTGCAAACCAATCTTTTGCGATTCATGCACAAGCACTCCCAAGTTCTTCTGCACAGCAGCATGCTGCAATCTTTTATCATTTAAATCATAATCGGATCTTCCATTTTCCCTTCCAAATTGGATGACCACGCATTTATCAACATTGTACTCCATCTGCCAGACCCTTACCTGCTCTCTATACCTCTGTGCAGACTCTGTTTCCTCTGTACAATTTGCTTTTCCACTCAATTAGGTGTCATCAGCAAACTTAAATACACTACACTCAGTCCCCACTTCCTGATCATTAATGTGCATCATGCTCATTACATTAATACTTAGCTTTTTTCCATTAACAAGGTGTACAGATGTACCTAATAAAATGGCCACCGAGTGTATGTACTGCCCTTGCAACTAACATAATTCAGGGATCAAAATACGTTGACTACATTAAACCAACAACGTGACAGGTGGAGCAGGTGTACGGTTCTTGTCACTATACCATCATCCAATTCTTTCCCAAAAGGCTTTACCTTTCTTACCCACCTGCCTTCACCTATCACCTTCTGACTAACTTCCTTCCCTGCCCCAACGCTATTATTCTAACGTCTTCCCCCTTTCTTTCCAATACAGGCTGAAATTCTACTGTTTATTGCCCTCATAGATGCTGCCTGACTTGCTGAGTTTGTGCAATTTAATCTAGTTCTATCTGCCTGTACTCCTCTAAGTCTTTCCTACCTTCTCCCTCTTTCATTACTGCCATCGAGGAGGAGGTACTGTGTAAGATAAATTAAGAGGAAAATTACACTTTGAATTAAATTTTGCGTCAAGCTTGACTAGCAAATTATTGCTCAAGGCTTGGGTCATGAGGATGACAGGAAGAGATTCAGGCAATGCACTGCTTGTGCTAGTTAACAATAGCTATCAATAGATCATGCTAGTGATGAGATATTGTTAACCTTTGTCCAAGATCATAGAGGAACTGACTATAGACGCGCAATTCTAATTTTGTGTATCGTGCAGGAACAAGTGCTTCTTAAAATCGCTGACCAAGTACGTCTGGCTGTTGGCTATTACCCAAAATTTACTGCATAAAGTTAAGATGTAACCTGACATTGACGGGGTCATAAGCAACCCTCAGAGCACTACAACACAGGAACAAGCCTTTTGGCCCTAGTTCATGCCAAACTGTTGTTCTTCCTAGTCCCATCGACTCTCATGTTAACTCCTGAACAATCAGTAATTTACAGAGGACATTAAACCTACCAACCAGCTGGTCTTTGGGGCTGTAGGAGGAAACTAGGGGCACTCAGAGGGGGAAATGCAGTCCCAGGGAGATCATGCAACTCCACACGGACACCACCCAAGACAGAATCGAACCTGGGGAAGCCATGAGACCTGGGTCCGTGCATCAGCTGGAGGACCACTGCATCAACCAACCAGGCTGCAGCCAGTGCCAATGATCACAGGGATGAGAATTCCAATGTCCTTCACCCTTTTGGGAAAGTTCTTTTGCTGCATCCATCATTTCTCTCATCCCTGGGAATACAGAGCCATAAGTTCTTTAAAGGGGAGTGAAGAGAGTACTTGGCACATCGGGCTTCATAAATCAAAATATTGAGGACAGGAATTGGGATGTGACTTTGAAGTTGTACAAGATGCTGGAGAGACCAAATTTAAAGTATTTGTAGTATTGCAATTCTGGTCACCTACCTACAGGAAAGATATCAATAAGCTTGAGAGAGTGCAGAAAAAAAATACAAGGATGATGCCAGGACCTGAGTAACGGGAAAAGACTGAATAGGGTAGAGAATGAGGGGAGATCTTATAGAAGTATACAAAATTGAGGGATATGGATAGGGTCAATGTGTGCATGCTTTTACCCCTCAGGTTGGGTGAGACAAGACCAAGAGGTCATAGGACTAGGTTGAAAGTTGAAAGATTTAAGGGGATTCTGAGGGGAGGAAATCCTTCACTCTGAGGGTGGTGCAAGAATGGAAGGAACTGCCAGTGGAAGTGATAGATGCAGGTTCAATTGCAACATTTAAGAGAAGTTTGGCTAAGTACATGATGGGAGGGGTATGAAGGGTTCAGGTGCAGTTGGATGCGGCTAGGCAGAGGGCCAGGTTGGAATGAACTAAATGGGCCGAAGGGCCTGTTTCTGTTCTGTATACGATTCTATAATTTCACTTCCTTGGGACTCGGGCTCAGGTACACAACATACATGACACAATTGCTCTGCTTACCTCACACCCAGCTGTGCCAAATCACGTTCCGCCAAATAGGGCAGTGCAGCGCCAGATAACTTTTCATCTGGGGAGAGACGGTGGATGGGGGACAACAAAATTCAAAGTGTGGTCAATAAGAAACCTCAGAACTCGCATCATTTCATAGACATCTATACAGATACATACAGTGAGAGTTAAAGAGACTCTTACGATGAAAGGGTGTAACAGTTAGCATGATGTTAATACACAGTTTGGGGTGGAGTTTGGAGTTCAATTCCTACACCGTTTGTATATCCTCCCCATGGAATGTGTGTGTTTTCCCAGGTGCTCTGGTTTCTCCCACGGTCCAAAGACATACCGGGTAGGTTAATAGGTCATTGTAAATTGTCCCATGATTAGGTTAGGGTTAAATTGGGGTTGTCGGGGATACTAGGACGGTGTGGCTTGAAGGCCCTACTCAGCACTGTCCTGTTAAAAAAAATTTAAAACTAGAAAAATGGAGGCCCACGAGGGACGTGTTGGAAACCACTTTTTTTAAATAATACTTTTTATGAGATTTCTACTTTTTAAACAAACTCATATTTTTCACATTCACTGGCAGAAAACGGTATAGCAGGCAGACTGACGGTTTATCACCTTTCTCATCTTTTATTGGCTAAGTATAAACACATTACCCATGTGATACAATTGGTTTAATTATGTCACCTATTAACTAATTTATCCCCAAGGAATTTCCCTCATCTAAAAAAGTCACGGATGTTTTAGAAGTGCCATCTCCATTCCTTTGTCTTATACCTCTCAGCATTGTTTCTTAGATCTTTAGTTTGCTTAGTATTCATATATCCATTTGTACTCTGAATAAACTGGGATCTCGTCATTCCTGATTCCCAGAAGAGCCCTAAGGATCAGGAAATAAACAGTAATCCAGAGGGAGAGGTTAGATTGATCATAGAGTAAGTTAATATCATGGAGGTAAGGGCCTCTACTGTACTGTAATGTTCTATGTCCTGTTCTCTCAAATGTCCTGTTTGCCTTCTAACACAAACCCCAACCTCCCTAATCTCTCTTTGTAACTGTAGTCCCTCACCACACGATTAAAGATCGTTGTTGGACCCTCTCTTAATGCCTGCATTTTCTCCATCTACTGTGGCCAGATATGAAGTGAGGACACTCTATAAAGTTCCATCATGAATTCCTGTTTTTATATGCTATCAACCTTTGTTTAATGATGGAATTCTGTTCAACTTATTCAGCACATTCTCAACCAGCCTTGTTAGCTTCAATTTTTCCATTTCAGACTCTTGCAAATTTCTCTATTTCTCAAATTTCAGGGGTTCACAATCTTTTTAATGCCACAGACCCCTACCATTAACCGAGGGGTCCATGGACCCAGGTTGAGAACCCCTGCTCTGGATATTCTTTGGGCTATTCTGACTGGCTGTTTCATCACCTGATGTGGAGGCTCCAATACACAGGATTGTAAAAGACTGCAGAAGGTTGTAGACTCAGCCATCCCCCATCACGGGCACAACCCTCCCCATCATCGAGGCCATCTTTAAAAGATGGCATCTCAAGAAGGGGTGGCATCTATCTCTAAGGACCATAAACATCTGGGACATGCCCTCTTCTTGTTACTACCATTGGGAAGGAGGAACTAGAGCTTGCAGACCCACACTCAGTGATTTAGGAACAGCTCCTTCCCCTTTGCCAGCAGATTCCTGAGTGATCATGAACATTACTTAGTCACTTATTTTTGCACTACTTATTTTGTAATGTATGATAATTTTTATAACCATATAACAATTACAGCACGAAAACAGGCCATCTAGTCCGTGATGAACACTTACTCTCACCTAGTCCCACCTACCTGCACTCAGCCCATAACCCTCCATTCCTTTCCTGTCCATATACCCATCCAATTTTTTTTTTAAATGACAATATCGAACCTGCCTCTACCACTTTTACTGGAAGTTCGTTCCACACAGCTACCACTCCCCCTCGTGTTGCCCCCAACTCTCAACTCATGTCCTCTTATTTGAATCATGTCAACTCTATCTATCCCCCTCATAATTTTAAATACCTCTATCAAGTCCCCCCTCAACCTTCTACGCTCCAAAGAATAAAGACCTAACTTATAACCATATAACATATAACAATCACAGCACGGAAACAGGCCATTCCGGCCCTCCTAGTCCGTGCCGAACTCTTAATCTCACCTAGTCCCACCTACCCGCACTCAGCCCATATAACCCTCCACTCCTTTCCTGTCCATATACCTATCCAATTTTACCTTAAATGACACAACTGAACTGGCCTCTACTACTTCTACAGGAAGCTCATTCCACACAGTTATCACTCTCTTTGTAAAGAAATACCCCCTCGTGTTTCCCTTAAACTTTTGTCCCCTAACTTTCAAATCATGTCCTCTCGTTTGAATCTCCCCTACTCTCAATGGAAACAGCCTATTCACGTCAACTCTATCTATCCCTCTCAAAATTTTAAATACCTCGATCAAATCCCCCCTCAACCTTCTATGCTCCAATGAATAGAGACCTAACTTGTTCAACCTTTCTCTGTAACTTAAGTGCTGAAACCCAGGTAACATCCTAGTAAATCGTCTCTGCACTCTCTCTAATTTATTGATATCTTTCCTATAATTCGGTGACCAGAACTGTACACAATATTCCAAATTTGGCCTTACCAATGCCTTGTACAATTTTAACATTACATCCCAACTTCTGTACTCAATGCTCTGATTTATAAAGGCCAGCGTTCCAAAAGCCTTCTTCACCACCCTATCTACTTGAGACTCCACCTTCAGGGAACTATGCACTGTTATTCCTAGATCTCTCTGTTCCACTGCATTCCTCAATGCCCTACCATTTACCCTGTATGTTCTATTTGGATTATTCCTGCCAAAATGTAGAACCTCACACTTCTCAGCATTAAACTCCATCTGCCAACGTTCAGCCCATTCTTCTAACCGGCATAAATCTCCCTGCAAGCTTTGAAAACCCACCTCATTATCCACAACACCTCCTACCTTAGTATCATCAGCATACTTACTAATCCAATTTACCACCCCATCATCCAGATCATTTATGTATATTACAAACAACATTGGGCCCAAAACAGATCCCTGAGGCACCCCGCTAGTCACCGGCCTCCATCCCGATAAACAATTATCCACCACTACTCTCTGGCATCTCCCATCTAGCCACTGTTGAATCCATTTTATTACTCCAGTATTAATACCTAACGACTGAACCTTCTTAACTAACCTTCCATGTGGAACTTTGTCAAAGGCCTTGCTGAAGTCCATATAGACTACATCCACTGCCTTACCCTCGTCAACATTCCTCGTAACTACTTCAAAAAATTCAATAAGGTTTGTCAAACATGACCTTCCATGCACAAATCCATGCTGGCTACTCCTAATCAGATCCTGTCTATCCAGATAATTATAAATACTATCTCTAAGAATACTTTCCATTAATTTACCCACCACTGATGTCAAACTGACAGGTCTATAATTGCCAGGCTTACTTCTAGAACCCTTTTTAAACAATGGAACCACATGGGCAATACGCCAATCCTCTGGCACAATCCCCGTTTCTAATGACATCTGAAAGATCTCCGTCAGAGCTCCTACTATCTCTACACAAACTTCCCTCAAGGTCCTGGGGAATATCCTGTCAGGACTCGGAGATTTATCCACTTTTAAATTTCTTAAAAGTGCCAGTACTTCCACCTCTTTAATTGTCATAGGTTCCATAACTTCCTTACTTGTTTCCCACACCTTACACCATTCAATATCCTTCTCCTTAGTGAATACCGAAGAGAAGAAATCGTTCAAAATCTCTCCCATCTCCCTCGGCTCCACACATAGCTGACCACCCTGATTCTCTAAGGGACCAATTTTATCCCTCACTATCCTCTTGCTTTTAATATAACTGTAGAAGCCTTTCGGATTTACTTCCACCTTATTTGCCAACCCAAACTCGTAACTTCTTTTAGCTTTTCTAATCTCTTTCTCAAGATTCCTTTTACATTCTTTATATTCCTCAAGCAATTCCTTTACTCCATGCTGCCTATATCTATTGTAGACATCCCTCTTTTTTCGAACCAAGTTTCTAATATCCCTTGAAAACCATGGCGCTTTCAAACCTTTAACCTTTCCTTTCAACCGAACAGGAACATAAAGATTCTGTATCTTTATTTCACCCTTAAATAATTTCACCCTTAAATGACCTCCATTTCTCTATTACATCCTTCCCATAAAACAACTTGACCCAATCCACTCTCTCTAAATCCCTGCGCATCTCCTCAAAGTTAGCCTTTCTCCAATCAAAAATCTCAACTCTAGGTCCAGTCCTGTCCTTCTCCATAATTATATTGAAGTTAATGCTATTGTGATCACTGGACCCAAAGTGCTCCCCAACACATACATCTGTCAGCTGACCTATCGCATTCCCTAACAGGAGATCCAACACTGCCCCATCTCTAGTTGGTACTTCTATGTATTGTTGCAAAAAACTATCCTGCACACATTTCACAAACTCTAAACCATCCAGCCCTTTTACAGAATGAGCTTCCCAATCTATGTGTGGAAAATTAAAATCTCCCACAATCACCACCTTGTGTTTACTACAAATATCTGCTATCTCCTTACACATTTGCTCTTCCAACTCACGCTCGCCATTAGGTGGCCTATAATACACTCCTATCAGTGTTACTACACCTTTCCCATTTCTTAATTCCACCCAAATAGCCTCCCTAGAGGAGCTCTCTAATCTATCCTTCCAAAGCACCGCCATAAGATTTTCTCAGACAAGCAATGCAACACCTCTTCCTCTGGCCCCTCCTACTCTATCACACCTGAAGCAACTAAATCCAGGAATATTTAGTTGCCAATCACACCCTTCCTGCAACCATGTTTCACTAATAGCTACAACATCATAATTCCAGGTATCAATCCATGCTTTAAGCTCATCCACCTTTCTTACAATGCTCCTAGCATTAAAATAGATACATTTAAGATACTCTCCACCTCCTCCTCTCTTTTCATCCCTAGCAATGCATTCAAATTTATTATCCTTTTCTTTCTTCTCCCCTACATCTTCGGGCTGAGCGCATCCCTTCTCCATCACCTGCCCTAAGGTTAAGATCTTAACTTGTAGATTAAGACCTACAAGTATCTGGGAGTACAGTTAGACGAGAAGCTAGACTGGACTGCCAACACAGATGCCTTGTGCAGGAAGGCACAGAGTCGACTGTACTTCCTTAGAAGGTTGGCGTCATTCAATGTCTGTAGTGAGATGCTGAAGATGTTCTATAGGTCAGTTGTGGAGAGCGCCCTCTTCTTTGTGGTGGCGTGTTGGGGAGGCAGCATTAAGAAGAGGGACGCCTCACGTCTTAATAAGCTGGTAAGGAAGGCGGGCTCTGTCGTGGGCAAAGTACTGGAGAGTATAACATCGGCAGCAGAGCGAAGGGCGCTTAGTAGGCTACGGTCAATTATGGAAAACCCTGAACATCCTCTACATAGCACCATCCAGAGACAGAGAAGCAGTTTCAGCGACAGGTTGCTATCGATGCAATGCTCCTCAGACAGGATGAAGAGATCGATACTCCCCAATGCCATTCGGCTTTACAATTCAACCGCCAGGAGTAAGATATGTTAAAGTGCCGGGGTTAGGACTCAATGTATTAAGTAAACTACTTAAGAACTTTTTAAAAGCTATTATTAGATAGATAGATAGATAGATACTTTATTCATCCCCATGGGGAAATTCAACTTTTTTCCAATGTCCCATACACTTGTTGTAGCAAAACTAATTACATACAATACTTAACTCAGTAAAAAATATGATATGCATCTAAATCACTATCTCAAAAAGCATTAATAATAGCTTTTAAAAAGTTCTTAAGTCCTGGTGGTAGAATTGTAAAGCCTAATGGCATTGGGGAGTATTGACCTCTTCATCCTGTCTGAGGAGCATTGCATCGATAGTAACCTGTCGCTGAAACTGCTTCTCTGTCTCTGGATGGTGCTATGTAGAGGATGTTCAGAGTTATCCATAATTGACCGTAGCCTACTCAGCGCCCTTCGCTCAGCTACCGATGTTAAACTCTCCAGTACTTTGCCCACGACAGAGCCCGCCTTCCTTACCAGCTTATTAAGACGTGAGGCGTCCCTCTTCTTAATGCTTCCTCCCCAACACGCCACCACAAAGAAGAGGGCGCTCTCCACAACTGACCTATAGAACATCTTCAGCATCTCACTACAGACATTGAATGACGCCAACCTTCTTAGGAAGTACAGTCGACTCTGTGCCTTCCTGCACAAGGCATCTGTGTTGGCAGTCCAGTCTAGCTTCTCGTCTAACTGTACTCCCAGATACTTGTAGGTCTTAACCTGCTCCACAAATTCTCCATTAATGGTCACTGGCTCCATATGAGGCCTAGATCTCCTAAAGTCCACCACCATCTCCTTGGTCTTGGTGATATTGAGACGCAGGTAGTTTGAGTTGCACCATATCACAAAGTCCTGTATCAGTTTCCTATACTCCTCCTCCTGTCCATTCCTGACACACCCCACTATGGCCGTGTCATCAGCGAACTTCTGCACATGGCAGGACTCCGAGTTATATTGGAAGTCTGATGCTTTTTGAGAGTGTGATTTAGCTGCATATCATATTTTTACTGAGTTAAGTATTGTATGTAATTAGTTTTGCTATAACAAGTGTATGGGACATTGGAAAAAATGTTGAATTTCCCCATGGGGATGAATAAAGTATCTATCTATCTATCTATCTTTCCTCCCTCACACACTGTCTACTTACTTGCTCTACTGGTGAACTAACCTCCTCTCCCATAGTTTCCTCAAATTGATTTCCGCCCCCCCCATCTTACTAGTTTAAAGTCTGCCCTGTAGCCCTAGCAAACCTCCCCGCTAGGATATTGGTCCCCCCAGGATTCAAGTGTAACCCGTCCTTCTTGAACAGGTCACGCCTGCCCCAGAAGAGGTCCCAATGATCCAGAAACTTGAATCCCTGCCCCCTGCTCCAATCCCTCAGCCACACATTCATCCTCCACCTAATTCCATTCCTACTCTCACTGTCGCGTGGCACAGGCAGTAATCCCGAGATTACTACCTTTGCGGTCCTTCTTCTTAACTGCCTTCCTAACTCCCTATACTCTCGTTTCAGGACCTCTTCCCCTTTCCTATCTATGTCATTGGTACCTACATGTACCACGACCTCTGGCTCCTCACCCTCCCACTTCAGGATATCTTGGACGCGATCAAGATAACTTGTTCAACCTTTCTCTGTAACTTAGGTGCTGAAACCCAGGTAACATTCTAGTAAATCTTCTCTGTACTCTCTCTATTTTGTTGACATCTTTCCTATAATTCGGTGACCAGAACTGTACGCAATACTCCAAATTTGGCCTCACCAATGCCTTGTACAATTTTAACATTGCATCTCAATTCCTATACTCAATGCTCTGATTTATAAAGGCCAGCATACCAAAAGCTTTCTTCACCACCCTATCCACATGAGATTCCACCATCAGGGAACTATGCACCATTATTCCCAGATCACTCTGTTCTACTGCATTCCTCAATACCCTACCATTTACCATGTATGTCCTATTTTGATTAGTCCTACCAAAATGTAGCACCTCACACTTATCTTGCTCTGTACTATTGTCAAGAAACAACAATTTTCACAATATACAGATCAGTGAGAACAGAACAGATTCTGTCTGATTCATTAATCAGATTTATTATCAGACACGATCACAAAATTTGTTCTTCTGTGGCAGCAAAAAAAAAAGACAAAAGTTTACTATACTTTATAATAAAAAATGTCTCTCAAAGTGGAACCCTACGTCCTGGTTGCAAGAGGTGGTATTGAGAAATATACCTGACATAATCACTATATATACCTGAAATATAACCACTATGTACTAGCTATTTTCTACACTATGTAATCACTCCTATGTACTGAATATTACTATGTATTATTTTACTAGACACATTTTGCTATGTATTGTTTTAACTAGATACTTTGTACTCTCTTAGCTGCATACTGTGGCAATTACAGAACACCTGTTTAGCTAGCAGCACTAATTAGCTGAAATGTACTCCATGTATTACACTCAGCCTTTGTTTAGTAAGAGATAACGGTGGTGGACAGGATGGTGCGAGCAGGAATGTAATGTGAGGGAGGTTGTCTGGAAAAAATAACCTTGGCCAGGAATGGGGCCCCAATGCGAACGGGTGAGAAATAATGGTGGCGCACCGAGAGCTAGGCAAGAGCAATTGATTAGTTAATGTGTAGATGATATGCAACTAAAAATTGATTGGGTATGCTGATAAAACCGAAATGTAACTGAGATAAGAAATTACTATAAAGAATGCTGTACACCAGAGCTCGGTGGGCTTTCGGTGACAAGTTCATTGATTGCCTCAGCCTTTGTTTGCAAATAAAGGTTTAAACTTCTCGAAGAATTGTCTGCGTCTCCTGGTCATTTCAAGTAACCACGACAGTGGAAACAGGTAAGGCTGGCAAACAGGGATCTGGGGAAGCTATCCAGGCCAATCCCCTGTACAGTGGATACAATGGATTGAAGAAACGTTGATAAACTCCAACCAGACCATCGACTTTGGATGATGGGGATGGACGGTCATCAATGGCCTATGCTCCACTGGGAGCTCAGAGCCCAAGTAAATAACAATAAACAATATACAAAATAATAAACAGAGCAAAAAATAGGGAGGTGGTGCTCATAGTCCATTCAGAAATCTGATGGCGGAGGGGAAGATGCTGTTTCTAAAACATTAAGTTTGCATCTTTAGGCTCCCGTAGCTCCATCCTGATGGTAGTAATGAGAAGAGGGTCCTCAATGATGGATGCTGTCTTCTTGAGGCATTGCCTTTTGAAGGTGTCATCAATTTAATATTTTTAAATGAAATTGTAATTATCTATTTTGCAGTCTATTTAAGACAAAATACAAGAGTTTATACACTAACTTGTTTTAAGGTTTCCTACACCTTTGCACTTTTATTCTCCCACACTTGCCTGCTCCAGCAAAAAAAAAGCTACAAGAGGCCTTAGAGAAATTTATCAAGGCTTCCTGCTGAATTTGAGGAGGTTTGATATGTCATCAAAGACACTCACAAATATCTACAGATGTACCGCAGAGAGCATTCTAACTCTCTGCATCACCATCTGGTACGGGGGTGGGGGAGGGAGCTACTGCACAGGATCGAAATAAACTGCGTAGCATTGTAAACTCATCAGCCCCATCATGGTTACTAGCCTCTGTAGCCTCCAGGTTAGCTTCAAGGAGCTGCGTCCATCATTAAGGATCTTCACCACCCACCACCCAGGTCATGCCCTCTTCTCATTGCTAGAAGACACGCACTCAACAAATCAGGATCAGCTTCTTCCCCTCTGCCATCCGATTGCTGAATGGACACTGAACCAGTGAACACTACCTCACTTTTTTTTTAAATTTCCTTTTTTTTGCACTACTTATCTAATTAGTAACCATTACAGAAAAAAAGCACCTGGTCCACCAACAAAAAACAACAGAAATTTTAAACACAATTAATTCTGCAGATGCTGGAAATTCAGAGCAAGACACACACAAAAATGTGGAGGAACTCAGCAGGTCAGGTAGCATCTCTGGAGGGGAATAAACAGTCAAGGTTTCAGACTGCCTCTTCAGCAGGAATGCAGTCCTTAAATACTCTGACTCACGTGGTTGCTGACAAATCCTACTGGCGGATTCTTACAATATTCAATATTGTTTAATGTCATTTCCAATATACAAGTGTAAAGGAGAACGTGTAAAGTGTAGTCGTACTCCGGATCTGATGCAGCACAAAGAACAGTATCAGAATCAGGTTTATTATCACCGGTATGTGAAGTGAAATGTGTTAACTTAGCAGCAGCAGTTCAATGCAATACATAATGAGGGAGGGAGAAAATAATAATAAATGAAATAAAACATAATAATAAACAAGTAAATCAATTACGTGTATTGAATAGATTTAAAAGAATGTGCAAAACAGAAATACTGTACATTTAAAAAGTGAGAAAGATAAAAAAGTAACATAAAGAACACAATAATTTAAAAAATACACAAATATAGATGCATAAAATAGCTTATACATAAATTAACTGTACGTCCATAAGGTGACGCGAGGCACAAGAATGTCTGTTCACCAGGGGACTGACAGGAAATGATGGTAGTGGTGGTTGGGGTGTGGAGGTGTTAGCAGCCTTACTGCTCGGGGGGGAGTAAATGTTTTTGAGTCTGGTGATCCCGATGGACGCTACGTGGCCTCTTCCCTAATGGGAGTAGGACAAACAGGGTGGGTAGGATCCTTCAAATTACTGGCCCTTTTCCGTGCATATATCCTTGATGGCGGGTAGGCTGGTGCCGGAGATGCGTTGGGCAGTTTTGACAATACTGTAATGGCCATTTAGTTCAAAGAGAATTCGGAATGCTGGTCTTAGCAGTGACATTCACATTCCCCATGGTGAATAAAAAGCAGCACCGGCGATGTCAAGTTACGCAACCACACCGTAGTGCGTTCATTCAATGTTACTGATATTACACCGAATAGAAATGTCGCAGCAAAACACATGAAGGGATGACAACGACTCTGAAATGATCAGCGCGGTGAGAGAGAAGGCTTCCGCAAGATTTGCAGGGACTTGGGTGCGTTTGGTCCACTAAGTACAGGAAAAGGATGAAGCATTGGGAGGAAGTGCCGGCCTCTTTGGCACGTGGTGAAACTATTGCAAGGAGTAAGTCTCTAGCAGAACACTGGAGGGACTGTACTGCTTTTCCCAAAGAGCCGGCGCAAGCACGGGCTTGCTTGTTCGCACGTTTCTCTGATTCCATACTTGCCTCTGAACAATTGCTCAAACGTTTCCAAGCCTTGCATCCGCAGGAAGCTGCAGACATCCTCCACGTCCCATTCCAGGTAATTCGATTTTTTCAACAGCAGATCTTCCTTCTCGTGGGTCGAGGACCTCCGTCTCTTGCGCATTTCGCCCCAGTTCATCTCGTTCCTCCGAGTCTCCACGGCACGGAACGGGCTGATGCCGTCTGCGCCTGCGCACTGCCCGTAACGGACAGGTTTGAAGCCCCTCCCCGACCCCTCTGCTGTCAATCAAACTCGCTCAACGTCCCGCCCAATTCAGCGCTTATTATAGTAACAAGAAACAAAAGAAAATCTGCAAATGCTGGAAATCCAAGCGGCGAACACAAAATTCTGGAGGAACTCAGCAGGCCAGGCAGCATTCTGGGGAGGAGAACCAGAGGGAGCTGATGAGGAGGGAAAGGGGAATGGTGAAGAAGAGTGGGTGGGGGCAATTACTGGAGTTTCGAGAAATCAAAGTTCATGCCATCAGGTTGGAATATAAGATGCTGTTCCTCCAACCTGTGTGTGTCCTCATTGCGGCAGCAGAGGAAGCTTTGGACTGACATGGGGAATGGGAATGGGGAGTAGAATTGAAATGGCTGGCCACTGAGAGATCCCGCTTTCTGTGGCGGACGGAGCAAAAGTCCTCCGCAAACCGTCTCCCAGTCTACGTTGGGTCTCACAGGAGGCTGCACCGGGAGCACTGGATACAGTAGATCACCCCAACAGACTCACGGGTGAAGTGTCGCCACACTTGGAAGGATTTTTTGCAGTCCTGAATGGTAGTGAGGGAGATGGTGTAGGGGCAAGTGTAGCACTTCTGCTTGTAAGTAGCAGGAGGGAGATCAGTGGGAAGGCAAGAGTGGACAAGGGAATCACGTAGGGAGCGATCCCTGCGGAAAGCAGAAAGTGGGGGGAGTGAAAGATGTACTTGGCGGTGGAATCCCATTGGAGATAGGAAAAAGTTATGGAGAATTATGTGCTGGATGCGGAGGGTGCTTGGTGAGGACAAGAGGAACCCTAACTCTGGTGTGGCAGCAGGTGGATGGGTTGAGGGCAGAAGTGCGTGAAATAGAGATGCAGGTGATGGCAGCATTGATGGTGGAGGAAGGGAAGCCTCTTTCTTTGAAGGAGGACATCTCAGTGGTCCTCCTTCCATAGGAGCAGAATTGGGCCATTCGGCTCACTGAGTCTGCTCCAACATATCAGGATGGCTGATGATTTCCCTCTCAACCCCATTCTTCTGCCTTCTCCCCATAACCTCTCACAAATCAGGAACCTCCTCCTTGAATATGCTCAATAACTTGGTTTCCACGGCCACCTGTGGCAATGAATTCCACAGATTCACCACCTTCTGGCTGAAGAAATTCCTCATCTCTGTTCTAAGTGGTTGACCCTCTATCTTGAGGCTGCGTCCTCTGGTCCTAGACTCACCCACCAGAGGAAATGTCATCTTCACATCCACTCTATCTAGGCCTTTCAGCATTCGATAGGTTTCAATGAGATCACCCCTCATCCTTCTAAATTCCGTCGAGTACAGGCCCTGAGCCTTCAATCACAGCTCATATGATAACACTTTCATTCCAGGAATCATTCTCGTGAACTTCCTCTGGGCCCACTCCAATGTCAGCACATCCTTTCTTAGACAAGGGGTCCAAAACTGCTCACAATACTCCGTGAGGCCTCACCAATGGCATATAAAGCCTCAACATTACATCCTTCTTTTAATATTCTAATCCTCTTTAAATAAATCCTAACATCACTTTCATCTTCCTCATCTCTGATGAGGAATAAGCAGTCAGCATCTCGGCCCAATATGTGGACTGTTTATTTATTTCCACGGACACTGCCTGGCCTGCTGAGTTCCTCCAGCATTTTGTGTATGTTGCTTTGGATCAGCATCTGCAGATTTTCTTGAGTTTTGGAATCCAGAAAGGATCCCTTTATTCCCACTCTTTGCCTCGTGCCAATTAGCCAGTGCTCTATCCATACTAGTATCTTTCCTGTAATACCTTGGGCTCTCATCTTGCTTAGCAGCCTCATGTTCAGAATGTCATCAAAGGCCTTCTGAAAATCCAAGGACACAACATCCACCAATTCTCCTTTGTCTATCTTCCTTGTTATTTCTTCAAAGAAATTCCAACAGATTCATTAGGCAGAATTTTCCCTTGATGAAACCATGCTCTTAAGCCTATTTTGTCAAGTTCCCCAAAATCACATCCTTAATAATCAACACCAACATCATCCCAACCACCAAGGTCAAGTTAGTTGGCTTCTAGTTTCCTTTACTGGCCTTCCTTCATGAAGAGTGGATTTACATTTGCAAATTTCCAGTCCTCTGGAACCACACCAGAATCCATAGATTCTTGAAAAATCGTTACTAATGCCTCCACATTCTCTTCAGCCACCTCCTTTAGAACCCTGCGGGGTACACCATCTGGTCCAAGTCACTTATTTACCACCAGATCTTTCAGCTTCCCAAGTACCATCTCCCTAGTAATAGCAACGGCACTCACTTCTGCACCCTGACACTCTTGATCTTCTGGCATACTAACAGTGGATTCGACAGTGAAGACTGATGCAAAATACTTATTCAATTTGTCCGCCATTTTCTTGTCCTTGTTACTAGCTCTCCAGTGTCATTTTCTAACGGTCCAATATCTTTTCTCATCTCTCTTGCTATTTATATATCCGAAAAACTTTTTGTATCATTTTTTGATATTATTGACTAGCTTACCTACCTTTCCTCCCTTCCCTCAAGGCATTTTTTAGTTGCCATCTGTTGTGTTTTAACACATCCCCAAAGCTCTGACTTCCCATTAATTTTTGCTCTTTTATATGCTCTTTCCTTTGATTTTTACCTGGATTCTCTGTTTCAGGAGGTAGTCACACCCATTAGAATAGCTCCCTCAAATTCAGTCTGTGGTTGGGGACAAGAGGGTGTGGCTGTGAGTGAGGTGGGTAGTGGGATTCAAGAGACAGTGCTGGAGGGGCCTCAGCCCTTGAGCTTGTCCAACAGGTCTGAGATTTTTGCTCCCTGTGTGGATGAGAGTCGGGGACTGTAGGAAGGATTAACAACATAACTGTGGCACTGTGGTTCAGGGAGCCATTCAAGAGGGGGGAAAGAAGAGAAATGTAGTGATAATTGGGGATAGTATAGTCAGGGGAATAGACAGAGTTTTCTGTCACAATGATAGCGCATCCTGAAGGCTGTGTTGCCTGCCTGGTGCCCAGGTTTGGGACATCTTATCTGACCTGCAGAGGAATTTGCAGTGGGAGGGGAAAGATCCTGTTGTCTGGTCCATGTGGGTACCAACAACATAGGTACAATGAGGAAAGAGGTTCTGCTAATAGAATTTGAGCAGTGAGGGAATAAATTAAAAAGCAGAACTGAAAAGATAGTAATCTCTGGATTGGCATAGGGTCAAGAAGATTAGAAAGTTAAGTGTGTGGCTCAAGGATTGATGTGGGAGAAGTGGGTTTGAATTCATGGGAAATTGGCACCAGTATTGGGGAAGGAGGGAGCTGTACCAATGGGACGGGCTCCCCCTGAACCATGATGGGACCTGGATCCTAGCAAATCACAAAACTAGGGCTATGGATAGGGCTTTAATAGTGTGTGTGTGTGGGGGGGGGGGGGGTTCAACAGACTGGAGAAGTATGGATAAAGTAAAAATGAAAATTGTGGATAAAGGTAAAGAAAAAACAAAAGATAAAAAAGGAAAGTAAGAGTGGAGTGAAGGGAAGTCAAGTGCAAAAGAGTAAGAGATTACAAGATTTTGAAAGCACAATTTTGAAGGGGCACTTTATTAGAATGCCCATGGTATTCGAAACAAGGTCAGTGAACTTGTGGCTCAAATCAGCACAAAGAGGTATGATTTAGTGGCTATTTCAGAGACGGGGGGAGGCATTACTGGAATTTTGCAAAATTGATGTTCATGCCATCAGGTTGGAGGCTACTCAGATGGAATATAAGATGCTGTTCCTCCACCCTGAGTGTGACCTCATCACTAACATCGGGAATGAAAAGTAAAATTTAAATGGGTGGCCACTGGGAGATCCCACTTTTTCTGGCAGACAGAGAGTAGGTGCTCGGCAAAGTGGTCTCCCAATCAACGTCGGGTCTCACCGATACACAGGAGGCCACACCGAGAACAGCAGATATAGTAAATAATCGCAACAGACACACAGGTGAGGTGTCGCCTCTCCTGGAAAGACTGTTTAGGGCCCTGACTGGTAGTGAGGTAGGAGGTGTAGGGGCAGGTGTGACACTTGTTCTGCTTGCAAGGATATTTGCCAGGAGGGAGATCAGTGGAGAGGGACAAATGGACAAGGAAGTCACGTAGGGACTGATCCCTGCAGAAAGCAGAAAGTTGGGGTAGTGGAGGGGGGGAGAAGTTGTGCTTGGTGGTGGGATCCATTGGAGATGGCAGAAATTATGGAGAATTAGGTGCTGTGCATGGAGGCTGGTGGAGTGGTAGGTGAGGACAAGAGGAACCCTTTCCCTGGTGAGGTGGCGGGAGCATGGGGTGAGGGGGATGTGTGCAAAATGGAAGAATTGCGGGTGAGGTCTGCATTGATGGTGAAAGAAGGGAAGCCTCTTTCTTTGAAAAAATATTACATCTTCTTAATGGGAATGCGTGGAGAATGAAATGGGTTAGAGTAGGATTAGATAAGTAGTACACAATGGTTGGCCAAAGGGCTTGTTTTCATATGACACAATCTGCCAGATGTATGGAAAACTCTCCTCTCCATCATTAACGAGCCAGTACTCACATTTACAATGAGAACTTCTGCCTTGAGTTGGTGGAGCAGCTGCAACCATTTCATCAGCCGGACCATCAATCTTGTTCTAAAAGAGAGAGAAAACATTGCAACTGGGTTGGATTAAATTTGGTTAAGTGCAAGAAAAATCCAATGTGCAATAAGGCACACACCACAGTCTGTGATAGTAAACCCCTGCTGTGATAGTAAGATACCAATGTCCGTTCAGGGAAAGAGTGATGAACCTTTACAGTCGTAGTCATAGAAAGGCACCACAGAGATACAGGCCATTCGACCTATCTGCCGAAACATTTAAACAGCTTACTCCCATCGACCTGCACTGGGACCATAGCCCTCCATACCCCTACCATCCATGTACCTATCCAGACGTCTCTTACAGGTTGAAATCAAGCTCGCATGCATCATTTGTGCTGGCAGCTCATTCCGCACTCTCACGACCCTCTGTGTGGAGAAGTTTACCCTCATGTTCCCCTTAAACCTTTCACCTTTCACTCCTAACCCATAACCTCAAGATGTAGACCCACATTACCTCAGTGGAAAAGCCTGCTTGCATTTACTCTATCTATACCCCTCATAATTTTGTATACCTCTATCCAATCTCCCCTGAATCTTCTATGTTCCAAGGAATGAAATCCTATCCTATTCAATCTCTCCTTATAACTCAGGTCCTTCAGACCCAGCAACATCCTTGTACATTTTCTCCATACTCTTTCAATCTTATTAAAATTTTTCCTATAAGTAAGTGGCCAAACCTGCATACGCTTCTCCAAATTAGGCTTCTCTGATGTTTTACACAACTTCAACATAATATCTCATCTCTTGTACTCAGTATTTTGATTTATGAAGGCCAATGTGCCCACAGCTTTCTTTACAAACATATTTATCTGTGCTGCCACTTTCAATGATGGACCTGTATTCCTTTTCTCCTACTGCACTGCTCTCCCTACCGTTTACTGTGTAAGACCTACCTTGGTTGGTCTTAACAAAATGCAGCTCCTAGCACTGTCTGCATTAAATTCCACCTGCCATTTTGGAATGGGAATGGGAAAGAGACTTGAAATGACAGCCACTGGGAGATCCTGCTTCTTCTGGCAGACAGAGAGTAGGTGCTCAGTGAAGCTGTCTCCCGATCTGCAACGGGTCTCTCCGATAAATAGGAGGCCACACCAGGAACACCAGATATATACTAGGTGACCCCAGCAGACTCACAGGTGAAGTACTGCCTCACCTGGAAGGACTGTTTGGGACCATGAACGGTAGTGAAGGAGGAGGTGGTGTAGGGGCAGGTGTACCGCTTGCAAGGATAAGTGCCAGGAGGGAAAGATATGCTTGGTGGTTTGCACATCTTTCCCTCCCCCTCCCACTTTCTGCAGGGAACGCTCCTGACATGACTCCCTTGTCCATTCATCCTTCCCCACTGATCTCCCTCATTCATGGCATTTATCCTCACAAGTGGATCAAGTGCTACTACACCACCTCTTACACCACCATTCAGGGCCCCAAACAGTCCCTCCAGTTGAGGCGACAATTCACCTGTGAGTCTGCAGGGGTCATCTACTATATCTGGTGTGGCCTCCTGTATATCGGCGAGACCTGACATAGATTGGGAGACCACTTCACCAAGCACCTACTCTCTGTCTGCTGAAAAAGAAGGATCTCTCACTAGCTGCCCTTTTCAATTCTACCTCCCATTCCCCTTCCAACATGTTAGCCCATTGTCTCCCCAACTGCTGTGATGAGGCCACACTAAGTTTGGAGGAGTAACACCTCATCTGGGTAGCCTCACACCTGATAGCATAAACATTGATTTCTCGAACTTCTAGTATTTGCCCCCTTCCCCATTCCCACTTCCGTTTCCCTTTCTCACCTTATCTCCATACCTGCCCATCACCTCCCTCTGGTATTCCTCCCACTTCCCTCTATACCATTGTCTTATACCCTCTCTTATCAGATTTCCCCTTCTCCAGCCCTTTATCTCTTTCACCTATCAGCTTCCCAGCGCTTTACTTCTCCCCTCCCCCTCTCCTGGTTTCACCTATCTCCTATCCCCATGCACTTCTTCCTCCATTCCCTCCACCTTCCTGCTCTAACTTCTCATCTTTTTTTCCTGGCCTGACTAAGCACTGGCATGACATTTTGCCTGTCAACTGTTATTCTTTTCCATAGATACTGCCTGACCTTCTGAGTTCCTTCAGCATTTTGTGTTTTGCCCAATCAGTCCCTGTCTATCCAAATACTCATAAATCCAGAACCTTAGAATACCTTCCAATAACTTTCCCATTACTGATGCCAGTCTCACTGGCCTATAATATTCTGGTTTATTTTTAGAGCCTTTATTAAACAGCGGTACAATATTAACTATCCTCCAATCCTCCCATACCTTACTTGTCGCTCAGGATGATTTAAATATCTCTGCTTGGGCTCCTGCAACATCTGCACTTGTCTCGCACAGGGAACACTTTGTAAGTTCTTGGGGATTTATCCATCCTAATTTGCCTCCTCCTCCTTTGTTATCTCTCTAGGGTCCATTGCCTAGCTGCCGCTTTTCCTTACTTTTATAGACCATGTGTCCATCTCCCAAAGGTAATTTCTGAGGTAAGGCCATGTTCAGCACAGCTTTGAGGGTCGAAGGGCCTGTATCGTGCTGTAGGTTTTCTATGTTCTCTGATTTCTTCAGTCTGGCCTACTGTGACATTTTCCCTGACCAGTAACACCACACCTCCTCCCCCTTTAATCCCTCCCGCTCTGTCTCATCTAAAACTGTGGAACACCGGAATATTGAGTTGCTAGTCCTGTCTCTCCTGCAAGCAAGTCTCACTGATGGCTACAATATCATAACAGCATGTGTGGATCCATGCCCTAAGCTTATTTGCCTTTCCTACGATACTTCTTACTTTGAAATATACGCAGATCAGAACATTATTCGCACCAACTCAACCTTTTGATTCTTGACTTTGTCTGAGGTCTTAACCACATCTGTCTCCACTAACTGTTCTGGCACTCTGGTTCCCATCCCCCTGCAACTCTAGTTTAAATCCTGTCCCCCACCATGCAGCATTATCAAACCTTCCCACTAGGATATTAGTCCCCCTCCAGTTGAGGTGCAAACCATATCTGAGAAGAATACTGGGAATATAGGTCCATAATTTCAAGATTGGGTTGTATTCCCTGGAGTTCAGGAGAATAAAGGGGGATCTCATAGGAAATTCCAAATGTTAAAAGGCCTGAACAGTTTAGATATGGCATAGTTATTTCCCATGGTAGGGGATTCTAGGACAAGAGGGCACAACTTCAGGATTGAAGAATGTCCTTTTAGAACTGAGATGTGGAGAAATTACTTTAGTCAGAGGGTGGTAAATCTGTGGAATTTTTTGCCATGAGCGACTGTGGAGGCCAAGTCATTGGGTGTATTTAAGGCAGAGATTGATAGGTTCTTGATTAGTCAGGGCATCAAAGGGTATGGGGAGAAGGCAGGGGAGTGGGGATGACTGGAAGAATTGGATCAGCCCATGACTGAATGGCAGAGCAGACTTGATAGACCGAATGGCCTACTTCTGCTCCTGTATCTTATGGTCTTATAATTCATAGACAGTGGCAGCACAAGCAGACAGAGTCGCTAAGAAAGCTTTTGACACATTGGCCTTCATAAGTCAGTGCATTGAGTACAGAAGTTGGAATGCTATGTTGAAATTGTATAGGATGTTGGTGAGGCCTAATTTGTAGTATTGTGTGCTGGTGTGGTCACCTATGTAAAGGAAAGATATAAATAAAGTTGACAGAATACAGAGAAAATTTACAAGGACGTTGCTGGGACTTGAGGGCCTGAGTTATAAGGAGAGATTGGATGGGGTTAGGATTTTATTTCTTGGAACATAGAAGACTGACAGGAGATTTGAGAGAGGTTTACTAAATTATGAGGGGTATAGATAGGGTAAATGCAAGCATTCTCCACTGAGATTGAATGCGACTACAACTAGAGATCGTGGGTTAAGTGTGAAAGGTGAAAAGTTTAAAAGGAACATGAGGGGAAACTTCTTTACTCAGAGGATCGAGGGAGTGTGGAATGAGCTCCCAGTGCAAGTTGTGCATGCAAACTCAATTTCAAAGTTGAAGAGAAGTTTGGATATATACATGGATGGTAGGAGTATGGAGGCCTATAGCAAGTTGATGGGAGCAGGCAGTTTAAATGGTTCAGCACAGAGTAGATGGGACAAAGTGCCTGTTTCTGTGCTGTATTTTTCTCTGACCTGTGACTCAAGAGGATGCCACTATGACTGAGGATCCAGAGAGAAGCACGGCACATCCTCAGGTAGGGAAGGGGAGGAAGGTGGGGTGATGTGGTCCCGTTGGATCAGGATGGGAGAGAAAAGAATAAAGGGGAAAAGGGACAGAGGGGGAGCAGTTACTGGGAGTTTGAGAATTCAATGTTCACGTGCCAGGTTGAAGATTACCCAGGTAGATCATGAGGTGCATTTTTTGGCAAAATGCAACAGGCTACAGTGATGACCTGGTTTGCCCAGAAAAACCTGCAAAACAGAATTTGAGCAACACACACAAAATACTGGACAATTCGGCAGGCCAGGCAGCAACTATAGAAAAGAGCATAGTCGATGTTTCAGGCCGAGACCCTTCAGCAGGACTGTACTCTCTTCCATAGATAGCGTCTGGCCTGCTGAGTTCCTCCAGCATTTTGTGTGTGGTGCTCAGACTTCCAGCATCTGCAGATTTTCTCTTGTTTGAAAATGGAATGTGGTTTTTAAATGAACAACGAAAGAATGAAGGGCAACAGGGGAAAGACCAGGGCAGTGGGATTTATTCACAAATAGGTGGCAAAGGCTGGATGGCCTTGTACTGTGAAGTGAACATCCAGGATTAAAGAGTAAATTCTGGTGAAACTTAAGGACAGAAGTACTCACCTGTGAGTTCGGTGTAAGCCTCCATGACATCAATGGCTTTTGACATTCTATACTGCTCCCCACCTGAGCTGCTGATCAGGATGTGTGGATCTGCCAACACCATTGCTTCCGTGATCCTAATGGATGAACATGTTGAGAATCGTGTCAGTACTGTTGTCCACACAGCCTCCTTCTGATATTAACAGCAAACACAAGAAATGGATGTGGGAATGGCCTCAGCTTACTTGGGCTATGGGAGAGGAAGGGTAAGGAAACATGTGTTCAGATTCACCACTCATCAGCAACACCCGAGTGAACACTGCAACAAACACTCCTCGTTCTGGTTAGTAAAGGGTGTGACCACATTATCTGCCAGTTAGTAGCCATAGGTTGACCCATGTGGTCACAGTGCCTTTCACCAGCACAAGGGCTGGGAGAAGATGAGTGGGTGGACACAAGGGTGTAAAATGAGTGAAAGCACCGTACCAGCCACACTGCAGGAATACTCACATGCTCTCAATGATGTTGACCACTCTGTGCTGATAGGCCCTGCGATGCAAGGCACTACATGTGTAAACTATGTTGTACTAGCTACCCTGGCATTCTGGTTCCCATTCCCCTGCAACCCTAGTATAAACTCCCCTGAGCAGCACTAGCAAACCTTCAAGAAAGGATATTGGTCCCCCTCCAGTACAGGTGCAAAGTCTCCTCTCTGTACAACTCTCACCTTCTCCGCAAGAGAGCCCAATGATCCAAAAATCGGAAGCCCTCCCTCCTGCACCATCTTCTTAGCCATGTGTTAAACTGCATTTTCTTCCTATTTCTGTCCTCACCTGCACGTGACACTGGCAGCAATCCTGAAATCACCCCCATGTAGAAGCTCTCCTTTAAATTAGCACATAAACCCTTGAATCCACCCCACAGGACCTTGTCACCCCTCCTGAGTATGTTATTTATACCGACATGGGACATGACCTCTGGATGTTCCCCATAAGAATGCTTTTGACTCATTTCAAATGTCCCTGAGAGGGTATATACAATCCCAGAACTGCATTCTCATCACCAGAACCCCCTCTCTGTTCCCCTAACCAATGGCTCCACACTTATGTCTGAGACTGACTCATCACTGCTTCCTCAATTCCAGGTCTACTAATACTGGACAAGTCCAACGACGGCAGTGACAGCCACATCATGCAAATGAATAGTAGTGATCGGGGGAGAAAAAGATTAATTCAATCATTTAGCTCTCCAGCTTATACTCCAATTCCATAGTTCAACAGTGTCACTTACTTTTGAGCCCTTAGAATGATTTATTTATTAACAAAATATACTTTAATCACAATAAAATAATTTATAATAAACCATTCAATAACTCTAAATACTTTACAGACATTGACATTACATTCTATGCAGTTTAAAAACTTCAGCCACTCATGTGGCACTCTGCTGATTCATATTGTACAATACAATCATAGTTGAGAGGTATACTCCCGCCACCCAACCCCTCCTACTCCCAGGGGAGAAGAACCCTAAACCGTGGTCCGTCCCCACCAGGCTCTTATGGTGGCTGCACCAAGTTTCAATGCGTCCCTCAGCATGTACTCCTGCAGCCGAGAATGTGCCACAGACATCGCCATGCATGGTAGACCAACAAGTTTCGGGGCGACCAAAGGATTGATGATCTGCCAGCAGCACCGGATGTTTGTCTCTGTATGCGACCCCGAGAACAGCCCGTAGAGCCGAGAGTCCTCTGTTATGCAGCTGCTGGGGATGAAGCGCGACACCAGCCATTTCATCCTCCTCCACACCTTCTCTGCAAACCCACACTGTGAAAAGAGGTGGGTCACTGACTCCTCTTCACTGCTGTCCTCCCGTGGGCAGCGGGATGTGGAGATGATGTTCCGGGTGTACAGGGGGGATCGGACTGGGAGGGCTGTCAGGTTAGGTCTTGGTGCTTGTTGGTGAGGTCTGGCTGTTACATACTCACAGTTTGAACGGGACAGTGGGATGATGTAATGGTCTTGTGAGTGGGGTGATGTTATGTCATGTGATGGCATGTTCCAAACCGTATTTAAACCAAGCCCACGATCTGTGACGCAGTTCTCACTTTTATTTTTGTGCCACGTTGTTGTTGCCGGTCAGAGGTGTGGAGACTCCACCGGTTTTGTTTGTTACATGTTTATTTTTCCCTTAGAGTCCAGTATTGGAGAGTGAAGGCATTACCAGAGTTATCCGAGTTCAAAGATTGGATAAAGTTAATGTCGTTCAGCCTTTTGGGGAATGATAGACCTTTGAATTTGTTCAGGAATTGTGGCATGCATTTGAGTTAAACCCCTGCAGTGACCACCCTCCAGTCAAAAGGTCAGTTCCTTTTATTTCCTCGTGATTTCTGCGAACAAGGCATCTCTCGGCTGTGGGATCGGCAGATCGTCGATACTTTGAAGGAATCGTTTGTTTTGGGGAAGTCTCTCCTTACTGACCGTATAAATCACAAGGACTTTTGAATTTATCACTTTAAGTCTGTGCTTGGATAAGAACTCGTTAAGAACAGTTTCTAAGTTTGAATGTTTGTGCCGCCTAACTGTTAACTTCCGGTTAAGTTACCGGTAGTCATTTGTTTACTTTTCTAAGGTTGAGCAGAGCCTGATGCAGCCAAACATGAAACTGGTCATCAGGATGAGGGTGACATTGGAAACATTTTCTCCCTCATTGTCCAGGGACTTGTGCATGGTGACCCATCTGACCCACTCCATCTTTGATCGCCATATGAACCTGAAGACAGCTCGGGTGATTTTCGAGCTACAGGAGCAGGGGACAGGCCATACTTGCGCCAAGTACAGCAGCCCTGAGAGCACCTCACTCCTGATGACCAGGTTCTTGCCCATTATCGAAAGGGAGTGCCCTCCCCACAATCCCAGTTTCTGCTTTATCTTGGCAGTCCGCTCCAGCCAGTTCTTATTGCTCGCCTCGCAACCCCCCTCCCGAACCAGATCCCCAACACCCTCATGTAATCAGACCTGATGGTGAAGGGGACACTGGATCGGTCGGACCAGTTGCTGAAGAGCATGGCTTTGCTCTTCGTGTGGTTGACCCTGGCCCCCAACGCCAGCTCAAACTGGTCGCAGATGTTAATCAGCCTGTAAACTTACCTTGGATCAGAGCACAAGATGGTGACGTTGTCAATGTACAGAGTGGTTTTCACTTGGGACCCTCCTGCCTGGCAGTGTCGCCCCTCTTATGCCCTCATCTTTCCTGATGGCTTCAGCAAAGGGTTCTATACAGCATACAAACAAGACAGGGGAGAGAGGGCAGCCCTGCCTGACTCCAGACTCCAGAAGCTGTCTTTTTCCCACCCATTGACCCGGTCTACACTATAGATGTCTGTGTAGAGCAGTTTGATCCTATTCCGGACTCCCTCCCCAAATCCCATTTTGGAGAGTATGTCTGCCATGTACATGTGTGATGTCCTGTCAAAGGCTTTCTCCTGGTCCAAGCTGACCCGGCAGGCGTCCACCCCACTGTCCTGCACGTAGGCGATGGTGTCCCTCAGCAGCGCGAGGCTGTCCGAGATCTTTCTGCCTGGTACAGCACAGGTTTGGTCCGGGTGGATCACCTGTAGAGCAGACTTGACCCTGTTGGCAATAGCCTTGGACAGAATCTTGTAATCCACATTTAGGAGTGATATTGGCCTCCAATTTTTAATGTCATCCCTTTCCCCTTCTGGTTGTAGGTGAGGGTAATGATGCCCTTCCGATATGCTGCCGGCTAGAAGCATTGTCAGGATCCGATCCAGAACCGTGTTCCAGGTTTTGATCCGGTCCAGGGGCTCCGGACTCTGGGTCCTGCAGTTGTCCCTCCCGTCACCTGTGATCTAGTTAGGACCCTCCTGGTTCAAGGAGACACACCTGTAACTCATTGAGCTGCAGGTGTTTATAAGGGGCCTTGGGACTGGGACCAGACGGGTGGTCGTTTTCTTCTGTTTGCGCCGGCTCCGAACTCGTCTCTGCATTCTGTTATCCCGCTCGGGCTCAGACCTATTCTTCATCATGCTTCTCTGCCCGTACCAGTACTGCCAGGTTGGTCCACTCTCCCACCTTTCTTCTCATGCGCTGGTCCCGCTTCTCCGCTCGGTTTTTGTATTTCGCGCGGTCATGCTGTCTGCCGGCCATTTCCGAATTTCCCGTTGTCATGGCTGTTGTGTTGGTCGACCTGGATCTATGTCCGTCCCTATCCCTTGCCTCCATCGGGCAGCTCCGGCCGATGGGCCGTGGCCCAGCGGGGGTTCTGCCTGTTCCTATCCCTTGCCTCTGTCGGGCGGCTTCTGCCTGCTCCTATCCCTTGCCTCTGTCAGGCGGCTTCTGCCTGCTCCTATCCCTTGCCTCTGTCGGGCGGCTTCTGCCTGTTCCTATCCCTTGCCTCTGTCGGGCGGCTTCTGCCTGCTCCTATCCCTTGCCTCTGTCAGGCGGCTTCTGACTGTTCCTATCCCTTGCCTCTGTTGGGCGGCTTTTGCCTGTTCCTATCCCTTGCCTCTGTCAGGCGGCTTCTGACTGTTCCTATCCCTTGCCTCTGTCGGGCGGCTTCTGCCTGCTCCTATCCCTTGCCTCTGTCAGGCGGCTTCTGACTGTTCCTATCCCTTGCCTCTGTTGGGCGGCTTTTGCCTGTTCCTATCCCTTGCCTCCGTCGGGCGGCTCCAGCCGATGGGCCGTGGCCCAGTGGGGGTTCTGCCTGTTCCTATCTCTTGCCTCCGTCGGGCGGTTCCGGCCGACCCGCTGTAGCCCGGCGGGGGTTCTCCCCCCTCCTTCTCTTCCGCCCGAACTCTGGGATAGTGCCCGCACCCGCCTAAGGGTCCGCGTCGTGCCCAGGCCTCCGGTGTTTCCGCCTGGGAGGCGCCCCTACCTGGGATACATGCGGCCCGCCCAGGGAGGGCTCTCCGCTAGCCTATCGCCACCTAGACCTGCCTGCCTGAACCTCGAGGACCTGCCTGCCTGAACCCTGAACTCCGGGGACCTGTCTGCCTGCCTGAACCCTGAACTCCGGGGACCTGTCTGCCTGCCTGCCTGAACCCGGGGACTTGTCTGCCTGCCTACCTGAACCCCGGGGACTTGTCTGCCTGCCTACCTGAACCCCGGGGACTTGTCTGCCTGCCTGCCTGAACCCGGGGACCTGTCTGCCTGCCTGAACCCCGGGAACCTGTCTGCATGCCTGAACCCGGGGACCTGTCTGCCTGCCTGAACCCAGGGACCTGTCTGCCTGCCTGCCTGAACCCAGGGACCTGTCTGCCTGCCTGCCTGAACCCCGGGGACTTGTCTGCCTGAACCCTGAACCCCGGGGATCTGTCTGCCTGAACCCTGAACCCCGGGGACTTGTCTGCCTGAACCCTGAACCCCGGGGACTTGTCTGCCTGCCTGCCTGAACCCCGGGGACCTGTCTGCCTGCCTGCCTGAACCCCGGGGACTTGTCTGCCTGAACCCTGAAACCGGGGACCTGTCTGCCTGAACCCTGAACCCCGGGGACCTGTCTGCCTGCCTGCCTGAACCCGGGGACCTGTCTGCCTGAACCCTGAACCCCGGGGACTTGTCTGCCTGAACCCTGAACCCCGGGGACTTGTCTGCCTGAACTCTGAATCCGGGGACCTGTCTGCCTGAACCCTGAACCCCGGGGACTTGTCTGCCTGAACCCTGAACCCCGGGGACTTGTCTGCCTGAACCCTGAACCCGGGGACCTGTCTGCCTGAACCCTGAACCCCAGGGACTTGTCTGCCTGAACCCTGAACCCCGGGGACTTGTCTGCCTGAACCCTGAACCCGGGGACCTGTCTGCCTGAACCCTGAACCCCGGGGACTTGTCTGCCTGAACCCTGAACCCCGGGGACTTGTCTGCCTGCCTGCCTGAACCCCGGGGACTTGTCTGCCTGAACCCTGAAACCGGGGACCTGTCTGCCTGAACCCTGAACCCCGGGGACCTGTCTGCCTGCCTGCCTGAACCCGGGGACCTGTCTGCCTGAACCCTGAACCCCGGGGACTTGTCTGCCTGAACCCTGAACCCCGGGGACTTGTCTGCCTGAACTCTGAACCCGGGGACCTGTCTGCCTGAACCCTGAACCCCGGGGACTTGTCTGCCTGAACCCTGAACCCCGGGGACTTGTCTGCCTGAACCCTGAACCCCGGGGACCTGTCTGCCTGAACCCTGAACCCCGGGGACTTGTCTGCCTGAACCCTGAACCCCGGGGACCTGTCTGCCTGAACCCTGAACCCCGGGGACTTGTCTGCCTGAACCCTGAACCCCGGGGACTTTGCCTGCCTGCCTGAACCCCGGGGACCTGTCTGCCTGAACCCTGAACCCCGGGGACTTGTCTGCCTGAACCCTGAACCCGGGGACCTGTCTGCCTGCCTGCCTGAACCCGGGGACCTGTCTGCCTGCCTGCCTGAACCCTGAACCCGGGGACCTGTCTGCCTGTCTTCCTGAACCCGGGGACTTGTCTGCCTGCCTGCCTGAACCCGGGGACTTGTCTGCCTGCCTGCCTGAACCCGGGGACCTGTCTGCCTGAACCCTGAACCCCCGGGGACCTGTCTGCCTGCCTACCTGAACCCCGGGGACCTGTCTGCCTGAACCCTGAACCCCGGGGATCTGTCTGCCTGAACCCTGAACCCCGGGGATCTGTCTGCCTGAACCCTGAACCCCGGGGACTTGTCTGCCTGCCTGCCTGAGCCCTGAACCCCGGGGACTTAACTGCCTGCCTGAACCCGGGGACCTGTCTGCCTGCCTGCCTGAACCCGGGGACCTGTCTACCTGTCTGCCTGAACCCCGAACCCCGGGGACTTGTCTGTCTGTCTTCCTGAACCCGGGGACTTGTCTGCCTGCCTGCCTGAACCCGGGGACTTGTCTGCCTGCCTGCCTGAACCCGGGGACTTGTCTACCTGAACCCCGGGGACCTTCCTGCCTGCCTGAACCCTGAACCCCGGGGACCTGCCTGCCTGAACCCCGGGGACCTTCCTGCCTGCCTGAACCCGGGGAGCCTTCCTGCCTGCCTGAACCCCGGGAGCCTGTCTACCTGAACCTGAACTTCGGGAGCCGCTCCACTCCGCCTGCCTGAACTCTATCTGCCTGAACCCCAGCTACTCTTAAGTGCCATGGCATCCCCATCCTGTCCTACCCCTAGTACTTCAGTGCCTGCGTCCTGCGTTTGGGTCCATCCGGTTCCACAGAGCCGAATACAACTCAAATGGTAAGCCATCACCTCCGGGAGTCTTACCCAACTCAAAGGAACGGATGGAGCCAGTCAGCTCGTCCAGGGTCAGTGGCTGCTCCAGACTCTCCCGCTTGCTGTGGTCTAAGACCTGCGTGATAGGCGACAGGAAGTTGCGGGAGGCTGTGGAGTCTGTGGCCTTTTCTCCGTACAGACCGGCATAGAAGGAATAAGTGGAGATGTGGAGAAAGCGAACCAGCTGAACAACTTCTTCAATAGGTTCGACAGCACAATCTCACCCTCACTGCAGAACTCCACACCAGGCTTACTTCCCTCACAGGAAAATATCCACTCACAGGAGACCTGGCCCACGTCCAGGTTTACGGCTGCACAGGTGGAAGGTCAACTGAGGAAGATCTGTACCAGCAAGGCGGCTGGACCGGATGGAGTTTCCCCACGATTACTAAGGGCCTGTGCGACTGAACTGGGAGAACCACTACAGCGCATCTTCAACATGAGTCTAGATCAGAGAAGAGTACCCAGACAGTGGAAAACATCTTGTATTGTCCCGGTACCGAAGAAACCACAACCAAAGGAGTTGAATGACTTCAGACCTGTTGCCTTGACGTCGCACGTGATGAAGACCATGGAGCGGCTGATAATACAGAATCTGAGGCCACAAACCAGGCACGCCCGGGATCCGCTTCAGTTTGCGTATAAGGAGAAGGTGGGAGTGGAGGATGCTATCACGTATTTGCTGCACAAATCACTCTCTCACCTAGATGGGGTCAGTTGTGCTGTGAGGATTACATTCCTTGACTTCTCTAGTGCCTTTAACACCATCCAGCCCAAGATCTTAAAGCACAAACTAACGGAGATGGGAGTAGACTCTTACATGGTGGATTGGATAGTGGACTACTTGACAGATAGACCTCAGTATGTGCGGTTGGGAGACTGTAGGTCTGACACAGTGGTCAGCAGCACAGGAGCGCCACAGGGAACCGTACTCTCTCCGGTCCTGTTCACCCTGTACACATCTGACTTCCAATATAACTCGGAGTCCTGCCATGTGCAGAAGTTCGCTGATGACACGGCCATAGTGGGGTGTGTCAGGAATGGACAGGAGGAGGAGTATAGGAAACTGATACAGGACTTTGTGATATGGTGCAACTCAAACTACCTGCGTCTCAATGTCACCAAGACCAAGGAGATGGTGGTGGACTTTAGGAGATCTAGGACTCATATGGAGCCAGTGATCATTAATGGAGAATGTGTGGAGCAGGTTAAGACCTACAAGTATCTGGGAGTACAGTTGGACGAGAAGCTAGACTGGACTGCCAACACAGATGCCTTGTGCAGGAAGGCACAGAGTCGACTGTACTTCCTTAGAAGGTTGGCGTCATTCAATGTCTGCAGTGAGATGCTGAAGATGTTCTATAGGTCAGTTGTTGAGAGCGCCCTCTTCTTTGTGGTGGCGTGTTGGGGAGGAAGCATTAAGAAGAAGGACGCCTCACGTCTTAATAAGCTGATAAGGAAGGCGGGCTCTGTCGTGGGCAAAGTACTGGAGAGTTTAACATCGGTAGCTGAGCGAAGGGCGCTGAGTAGGCTACGGTCAATTATGGAAAACCCTGAACATCCTCTACATAGCACCATCCAGAGACAGAGAAGCAGTTTCAGCGACAGGTTACTGTCGATGCAATGCTCCTCAGACAGGATGAAGAGGTCAATACTCCCCAATGCCATTAGGCTTTACAATTCAACTGCCAGGACTTAAGAACTTTTTTTTTTAAAGCTATTATTAATGCTTTTTGAGCTAGTGATTTAGATGCATATCATATTATTACTGAGTTAAGTATTGTATTGTATGTAATGAGTTTTTGCTACAACAAGTGTATGGGACATTGGAAAAAAATGTTGAATTTCCCCATGGGGATGAATAAAGTATCTATCTATCTATCTATCTATCTAGATCCTCAGTATGTCTGTCTACAAGGACGCGACTGAGCCGTCCTCTTCCTTAAGGTTGTGGATCACAGAGCTCCCCCTGTGCACCTTTTGGAAGAAGAATCGTGAGCACGTCTCGTCCTGCTCCACGGTTTGGACCCTCGATCGGAAGATGATCTTGGAGGACTCAGCGGCAAAGTGCTGGGCCTGACGGCTCTTCACCTCCCGCAGTTCCTCCCTGACATCCACCCCCCTCGACTGCAGAAGGAGGAGTTACTGCAACTCTGTCTGGAATTTACGCAGTTCCCTCTGCCCCTGCCATGCTTTCTGGGTACCCTTGCAGATGAAGAACCTCTTGATGTTCTCCTTGGTAGCTTCCCACCAGTGAACCAGGGAATCAAAGAACGCTTTCAAGGTTCTCCAACCTGTGTACTCCCTCTCTAGTTCCTCGATGTTCTCTGGGGTCAGCAGCTTGACATTCAGCTTCCACTTCCCCCTGCCTATTCTCTGGTCCTCCCATAGGTGACAGGTGGTTCGCAGAAGGAAGTGGTCAGAGAAGAACACCGGCGTGACGTCAGTGGATCTGACCGTGACGGACTCTGAGAGGAAGAGGAAGTTGATCAGGGAGCGGGCTGAGCCGTCCAATCGTGTCCAGGTGGCTTTTGGCTGTGCTCCACCTGCAGTTTGGCTGTCTTAACCATTTCCATCAGGAGTCTGGAGATAGTATCCAGCCTGCCATCGGCACTGCCAAATCGTCCAGACAATCAATGGTGCAGTTGAAGTCTCTGGTCAGAACGACTGGCTGGGACATGACCAGCAGCAGTGGGAACTCGCTCCGCACAGTGGAGGTGTACACATTGATTAGCCGAAGCGGAGTGTTTCGGTATCATTGCCTAATTCTGGACCTCCGATCAGCTCCATTATAAAATTCACATCTTCTGGCCAACTCCAAACCACAGCCTAGCAGCACCCCTTTCAAATCGTTAGAGGAGATCAAGTATTCAAACTTCTCTACCGAAGCATTCTCGTGCTACACCAACAACAAATCAGAGGAAAAAGTGAGTCATCATTCTATGCAAATGGCTGATATTAAAATTAACAATTTTAACTGGAGCAGTGGTCTAGTTTACTGCATTAACGCCCATGGACAGCAAGTTGATGTCACACCACACAATGCCAGCAGCTCATGTTCATATCGATATAAATTTTTGTCATGTCACTGTCACACAACATGAAAACAGGCCCTTCGGCCCAACTGCTCCATGCTGACCAAGATGGCCATAAAAGCTATTCCCATTTGTCAGCATTTGGCCCATAATCTTCTAAACCTGTCCCATCCATCTACATGTACAACTATCTTTTGGAATTTATTAAATTGTTCCTTCCTCAACCACTTTCTCTATCAGCTCATTGTACATACATGCCTCTCTCTGTGTAAAAATCAGTTGCCCAAGTTTCTATGAAATCTCCCTCCTGTCACCTTAAACACATGCCGTCTAGTTCTTCAATTCACCCTAACTATGCCACTCATGATCTTATACACCTCTGTATGATCAGCCCCTTTTCGCCTGTCCTTTAATCAATAAAGTCCCAATCTGCTCAGCCTCTCTCAATCTCTCAAGTCACAGTGACATCCTTGTAATCTTAGAGGCATTTATTCTGAGACCAGGTTGACGAAAACTGAACACAACATTCCCAATATGGCCTCACCAACATGTTGCACAACATGTCCAACGGCTATACTCAAATCCCTGAATGATGGAGGCGGGTGTGTGAAATGCCTCCTTCACCACACAGTCCAGCTGTCACCCCACGTTCAAGAAAACCATCTTATTGCCCAGATCTTATTCCAGCAACAGATGGTAAACACCACCTCTAACCACAGCTGTCTGCTTCAGGGACGGCCAAGACTAAGGCTGACTGCTCCAGAGGGCAATAGACAACAACATGGCTGCAACTCCAGAGTCACAAATGGACCAGGCTCTGAGCATCATGACCATGGCTTTCTGTCCCAGATCTGATCCACTTCAAATTGGCCTACCACTGTGAACCTTTGGATTTCTTGCCGTGTAACCAACCTTTATGTTACCATTTCTTCCACATGGCACAAGCAGTTCTATATCACTGAGCCATACCCGTTGGAAGCTGGGTTGCGACATCTCACTCAGAATGCATGGGACACGGATATACACTCAGTGACCACTTTATTAGATACTTAATTATGTGGCCATTCAGTGTATGTTTGTGGTCTTTTGCTGTTTTAACCCATCTACTTTAAGGTTTGACATCCTGTGCATTCAGAGATGCTCTTCTGTAGTGTGGCTATTTGAGTTACTGATGCCTTCCTGTCAGCATGAACCAATCTGGCCATTCTCCTCTGACCTCTCTCATTAACAACACATTTTTCTCCCACAGAACTGCTGATTACTGGATTTTTTTTTGTTTATTTTTTCGAACCAATCTCTGTAAATCAGAGACCATTGTGTGCGAAAATGCCAGGAGATTAGCAGTTTCTAAGAATCACAAAGCACCCCATCTGGCAGCAACAATTATTACACGGTCAAGGTCACTTAGTTCACATTTCTTCCCCTTTCTGATGTGCACTGGTGTATCTAATAAAGTGGCCACTGAATATATCAACAGCAAGGCGAAATGAAATAGATACCAACCCCAGAAGTGGTAGAAGAGTCATTGTGACATTCCCTTCATTGGAAATCTGCGGCTTCACTCTGAGTGAATCTCCCTAAAAACAAGGTTTGCATTGATGGGATTCTGGCACCTAACCCACTGCCTCATCTCTGCTAATACACACCGTTACTCAGAGCACATGGAGAGAGTTGCCTTCCATTTCAAACCTTTCTGTGTTCTGGAGAAAAATTTTCTTTCAAACAAGTACAAAAATAGTCCATGAACTGGGAAATGAAACATCAGTGTTACAGTGGAAAGACACTCAATTGACCAGAAGGGCCAGAGAAGAACTCAGGATTAAAATCTCATCAGCATAAGGTCACCCCGAAAGAGCAATACACTTCCAGCAAATCACTGCCTCAATTATTGTGACCTGCACCATCACTCCCTAGAGACCATGAGCTGGGTTTGAAGTCTTTCTCCGAGACATCCCGCTTTGCACTGAGCCCAGTCTCTGAATATACAGTAGACAATAGACAATAGGTGCAGAAGTAGACCATTCGGCCCTTCGAGCCTGCACCGCCATTTTGAGATCATGGCTGATCAACTACTATCAATACCCGGTTCCTGCCTTGTCCCCATATCCCTTGATTCCCCTATCCATAAGATACCTATCTAGCTCCTTCTTGAAAGCATTCAGAGAATTGACCTCCACTACCTTCCGAGGCAGTGCATTCCAGACCCCCACAACTCTCTGGGAGAAGAAGTTTTTCCTTAACTCTGTCCTAAATGACCTACCCCTTATTCTCAAACCATGCCCTCTGGTACTGGACTTTCCCAGCATCTGGAACATATTTCCTGCCTCTATCTTGTCCAATCCCTTAATAATCTTATATGTTTCAATCAGATCCCCTCTCAATCTTCTGTTTTTTTGCACGGGTTTTAATCTATTCAATGCACATATACTGTAATCGATTTATTTATTTATTATTATTTTAAACTTTTTCCCCCTTCTAGATTATGTATTGCATGGAACTGCTGCTGCTAAGTTAACAAATTTCACGTCACATGCCAGTGATATTAAACCCGATACTGATTCTGATTCTGAGATACTATTACAAGAAAGAACCTTTTCTGCTTGGCTGCCAGTGACTAGTGCTCTTCCACAGGGGTCTGTGTTGGGGCCACCTCTTTTTGCATTATATGTCAATGATTTGGATGACAGAATTGATGAATATGTGGACGATATGAAAATGGGCGGAAGGGCAGGTAGTTTTGAGGAAGTAGAGTGGCTACTGAAGGACTTCGACAGATTAGGAGAATGGGCAAAGAAGTTGCTGATGGAATACAGTGTTGGAAGATTTATGGTTATGTGCTTTGATAGAAAAAATAAAAGCATAGATTATTTTTGAAATGGAGAGAAAACTCAAAAATCTGAGGTGCAAAGGGACTTGGGAGTCCTCATGCAGAATTCCTTAAAGGTTAATTTGCAGGTAGAGTCAGTGGTGAAGAATGAAATGTTAGCATTCATTTCCAGGTGCCTAGAAAATAAAAGTAAGGATGTAATGCTGGGGCTTTATAAGGCATTGGTGAGACCTCACTGACAGTATTGTGAGTGGTTTTGAGTCCCTTATCAAAGAAAATATGTGCTGGCATTGGAGAGAATTCAGAGGAAGCTCACAAGAATGATTCTGGGGGAAAAAACAAATCCAGTTAAAGTCTTAGGAGCACTTAATGGCTCTGGGTCTGTACTCACTGGAGATTAGATGAATGAGAAGGAATCACATTGAAACGTATCAAACATTGAAAAGCCCAGATAAAGTAGATGTGGAGAGGATATTTCCTATAGTGGAGGAGTCTAGGACCAGAGGGCACAGGCTCAGAATAGAGGGACTGTGGCGACCCAATTACTAGCACACTCGAACCGGCTGACAATTAGCCAGCATGCAGGCACAAAGGAGAAAGCCTGAGGGGGTTTCAGTACGTGCGAGTAGAGGCACCCGGCGGGGGAGCGAGGCTTTAAAGCAAGACTGTGAAGTTGGAATAAACTTTATCTTTGACTGCAGTTTACCAACTCTGTGTCGTTATTTTAGCGCTGCATGTAGCACACTGCTACAATTGGTGACCCCGACGGTCCAAACGTTTTTGGACCGGAGATGAACGACGCCGCATCTGTTAATGCTGTTTCCTTGAAACTGCCAAGCTTCTGGACGCTACAACCTCACCTATGGTTTCAGCAAGCAGAAGCCCAATTCCACGTTCGGCAGATAACCTCAGAGGACACCCGTTACTACTACGTGGTGAGCTCCCTCGACCAGGACACAGCGGCCCAGGTCGCGGAGTTCGTACAGTCTCCCCTGGTGGACGGCAAGTACACGGAATTCAAAGCCCTGCTCATAAGGACTTTCGGGTTCTCCCGCCGCGAGCGAGCTGCCCGTTTACTGCACCTGGATGACTTGGGAGACAGGCCTCCATCAGCTTTAATGAATGAGATGTTGTCTCTGGCCGACGGACACACACCCTGCCTCATGTTTGAGCAGGCATTCCTGGAGCAGCTGTCCGAGGACATACGCCTGCTGCTGTCTGACGCGGATTTCAGCGAACCCCGGAAGGTGGCAGCCTGGGCAGACTTGCTGTGGAATGTGATGCACCATCAATAACTCACTCTGAGACGTAAGAAGCGAGATATCGGCTTTTATTGACTGGAAGAATGAACAACACTACATCCTGGAGAATGAGGCCGGGCTCAGGCCTCAATCGCCTTTATACAGGGGTCTGTGGGAGGAGCCACAGGAGCAGTCCAGACAGGTATATGTAGTTCACCACAGAACGCCAAGAAGGGGAGTGGGGCGTCCATCTCACTGATCACCCGGCCACGCTCCCAGCAGCAAACCAGTCCAGGCCCGGCCGCAGAGCCCTCTAAACCCAGAGGCCAGGGTGTGGAGCCCAACGAGCAATGGTGTTTCTACCACCAGCGGTGGGGCGCAGAAGCCCGCCGTTGTCGCCCGCCCTGCCAGTTCCCGGGAAACGCCAGGGCCAGCCGTCGCTGATGGCTACGGCGGCTGGCCATCGAGATAGCCTCCTGTATGTGTGGGACAGCAGGTTGGGACGCCGGTTTTTGGTCGACACCGGTGCCGAGATCAGCGTCTTACCTCCGATGAGTTATGACACCCGCAGCAGGGCGCCGGGTCCCCCCTGCGGGCCGCGAACGGCAGCACTATAAGGACTTATGGCACCCGTCCGGTGCAGCTACGGTTCGGCTCCAGCCAGTTCACGTGGGACTTCACACTGGTCGCCGTAGCCCAACCGCTTCTGGGTGCGGATTTCTTGCGGGCTCACAGCCTACTGGTCGACCTGCCCAGGAAGAGACTGGTTCACGCCGAGACCTTTCAGACGTTCTCCCTGGGTGCAGCCCAGTTGCCAGCCCCTCACCTCGGCTCCATCACGCTGTCCGACAACGACTTCACCAGGGTCCTGGCGGATTTCCCATCGGTTCTGGCACCGCAGTTCGCGGCAGCCATGCCCCGACACGGCGTACAGTACCACATCCTGACCCAGGGACCACCCCTCCATGCCCGCGCTCAGCGGCTTCCCCCGGACAAGCTCCGACTGGCGAAGGAGGAGTTCGAGGATGGAGGAATTGGGGATCATCCGGCGGTCCGACAACCCATGGGCCTCCCCCCTGCACATGGTGCCCAAAGCGACAGGGGGCTGGAGACCGTGCGGCGACTACCGCAGGCTGAACAAGGCTACAACACCGGACCACTACCCTGTGCCGCACATTCAGGACTTTGCAGCAAACCTGCACGGCGCACGGATCTTCTCCAAGGTAGACCTCATCCGCGGATACCATCAAATCCCGATGCATCCGGACGACGTCCCCAAAACGGCTCTCATCACCCCGTTCGGTCTTTTTGAGTTCCTCCGCATGCCGTTCGGCCTGAAGAATGCTGCACAGACGTTCCAGCGGCTGATGGACGCGGTGGGATGCGACCTGGACTTCGCATTCATCTATTTGGACGACATCCTCATAGCCAGCATCAGTCGCCAGGAGCATCTGTCCCACCTCCGACAACTCTATGCCTGGCTGAGTGACTACGGTCTAACAATCAACCTGGCCAAATGCCAGTTCGGGCTCGACACCATTGACTTCCTGGGCCACAGGATTACCACAGACGGGGCAACCCCTCTGCCCGCTAAGGTAGACGCGGTCTGCCATTTCCCTCGACCCACCACGATCAAAGGCCTTCAGGAATTTGTAGGTATGGTCAATTTCTACCACCGCTTCCTCCCTTCAGCTGCCCGGATCATGCGCCCCCTGTTCGCCTTGCTGTCCGGTCCGGGCAAGGACATTACCTGGGACGAGGAGTCCGCCGCCGCTTTCATTCAAACAAAGGATGCCTTGGCGAATGCCGCGATGCTAGTGCACCCCCGAATGGACGTCCCTACTGCCCTCACAGTGGACGCATCTAATACGGCAGTCGGTGGGGTACTGGAGCAGCTCATCGCGGGCCGCTGGCAACCCCTGGCGTTTTTCAGCAAACACCTGCGGCCACCCGAGCTCAAATACAGTGCTTTCGACCGGGAGCTGTTGGCGCTATACCTGGCAATCCGGCATTTCAGGTACTTCTTAGAAGGTAGGCCCTTCACCGCGTTCACGGACCACAAACCGCTTAACTTTACATTCACAAAGGTGTCCGATCCCTGGTCGTCCCGCCAGCAGCGCCATCTGTCCTACATCTCTGAATACACGACGGACGTCCGGCACGTCTCGGGTAAGGACAATGTCGTGGCGGATGCGCTCTCTCGCCCTAAGATTCACGCCCTTTCCCAAGGGGTAGACTTTGAGGCGCTGGCAGGGGCACAGCAGGCAGATGAGGAGATCCCGAGTTACAGGACCGCAGTCTCCGGTTTGCAGCTCCAGGACCTCCCCGTAGGCCCAGGTGAGAGGACCCTACTCTGTGACGTCGCCACTGGCCATCCCTGTCCCGTCGTCCTGCCACCTTGGCGACGACATGTTTTCGACTCTATTCATAACTTGGCGCACCCCTCCATCCGCACTACCGTCCGGATGGTCTCCAACAGGTTTGTTTGGCACGGACTCCGCAAGCAGGTCCGTGAATGGGCCAGAACGTGCATGCACTGCCAGACGGCCAAGGTGCAGCGACACACCAAGGCCCCGCCGCAGCAGTTCCACCCCACCCACCGGCGTTTCGACCACATTCATGTGGATATCATGGGCCCCCTGCCAGTGTCGCGCAGAGCGTGGCACCTCCTGACTATCGTGGACCGGTTCACAAGATGGCCAGACGCGGTCCCGCTCACCGACACCACCTCTGAATCTTGCGCCCGGGCACTGATCGCCACCTGGGTGTCCCGCTTTGGTGTACCGGCCCACATTACCTCCGACAGAGGCGCCCAGTTCACCTCCAGCCTGTGGTCAGCGATGGCCAGCCTGTTGGGGACTCAGCTGCACCACACCACTGCCTACCACCCACAGTCGAACGGACTGGTGGAGCGTTTCCACCGTCACCTGAAGTCGGCTCTCATGGCCCGTCTGCGAGGAGCTAACTGGGCGGACGAGCTTCCCTGGGTCCTACTCGGCATCCACACGGCGCCCAAAGACGATCTGCACGCTTCGCCGGCCGAGTTGGTGTACGGCGCACCCCTGGTCGTTCCCGGGGTGTTCATACCAGCCCCAAGGGGGCGAGAGGAAGAACCCGCAGCAGTCCTGGGCAGACTACGCGAGAGGCTCGGTGTCCTGGCCCCCATACCCACTTCACAGCATGGGCAGCACCCGACCTGCGTACCCAAAGATCTGCAGAACTGTAAGTTTGTGTTTGTACGACGGGGCGGGCATCGGCCACCACTGCAACGGCCCTACGAGGGGCCGTTTACGGTGATCAGAAACGACAGGTCCACATTCGTGCTGGACATTGGGGGGAGAGAGGAGGTTTTCACGGTGGACCGACTCAAACCGGCCCATGTGGACTTGGCGCAACCGGTCAAGTTTCCGGCACCGCGGCGCAGAGGCCGACCTCCCAAACAGGGCCCGGCCCAGACTGTGAACATTGGGGGGTGTACCGCCGGTTCTGGGGGGGGGTTATGTGGCGACCCAATTACTAGCACACTCGAACCGGCTGACAATTAGCCAGCGTGCAGGCACAAAGGAGAAAGCCTGAGGGGTTTTCAGTATGTGCGAGTAGAGGCACCCGGCAGGGGAGCGAGGCTTTAAAGCAAGACTGTGAAGTTGGAATAAACTTTATCTTTGACTGCAGTTTACCGACTCCGTGTCGTTATTTTAGCGCTGCGTGTAGCACACCGCTACAGGACATCTATTTGGAACAAAAACTTCATTGACCATATGACGATAAGATATAGGGGCAGAACTAGGCCATTCAGTCCACCAAGTCTGCTCAGACATTTCATCATGGCTGATCCAATTTTCCTCTCAGCCCCAATCTCCTGCCTCCTCTCCATACCCTTCCACACTGTGACCAATTAATAATCTCTGTTTTAAATATACATTGGTACCAATGACATAGGTAGAAAAAGGGAGGCGATCCTGAAGAGGGAATTCAAAGAGTTGGGTAGGAAGCTGAAAAGCAGGACCTCCAGGGTAGTAATCTCAGGATTGCTGCCTGTGCCACGTGCTCACGAGCGCAAGAATAGCATGATCAGGCATAGTAATGCGTGGCTGAGAGACTGGTGTAGGGGGCAGGGCTTCAGGATCCTAGAACATTGGGGCCTCTTCTAGGGGAGGTACAACCTGTACAAAATGGACAGGTTACAACTGAGCACAAAGGTATCCAATATCCTAGCAGGCAGGTTTAATAGAGCCGTTAGGGAGGGTTAAAACCAATTTGGCAGGGGGATGGGAATCGGAGTGATATGACTGAGGAAGGGGAAAACAGAAATAAATCAAAGATAGCGTGCAACAGAGATGACAGAAAGGACAGGCAGCAGATAAGGAATACTCACAGCCAGTGTAATGATTTACAGGGCAATAGAGGTGTGGTGCAGTTAAAACAGAGAGCATCAAACACTGGACTGAAAGTGTTATATTTGCATGCAGCAGAAGAAATAAAATGGATGATTTTGAAATTCAGCTACAGATTGGCAAGTATGACGTTGTGGCCATCTCTGAAACTTGGCTAAAGGATGGTTGCCATTGCGAGTTGAACATCCAAGGATATACAGTGCACAAAAAGATAGGTTAGTAGGCAGAGGGGGTGGTGTGCTCCTGTGTATAAGAAATAATATTAAATCATTAGAAATGGATGACATAGGATCAGAAGGTGTAGAGTCTCTATGGGTTGAGTTAAGAAATGGCAAGGGTAAAAGGACCCTAATGGCAGTTGCAAACAGGCCTTCAAACAGCAGCTGGGATGTAGATTACAAATTACAGCAGAAGATAGAAAAGGTGTGTCAGAAGATAGAAAAGGCAATATCATGATAATCATTGGGGAGTTTTACGTAAAAGTGGATTGTGAAAACCAGACCAGTACTGGACCTCAAGAGAAATAATTTGTGGAGCGGATGGCTTTTTAGAACAGCTTGTTGTTGAGCCCACTAAGGGATCGGCTGTGCTGGATTGGGTGTTGTGCAATGATCCGGAGGTGATAAGAGAGCTTAAGGTTAAGGAATCATTAGGGAGCAGTGATCACAATATGATCCAGTTCACTTTGAATTTTGAGAAACATAAAAACATAAAAATATAGAAACCTACAGTACAATACAGGCCCTCCGGCCCTCAAAGCTGTGCTGAACATGTCCTTACCTTAGAAATGCCTGGGCTTACCCACAGCCCTCTATTTTTCTAAGCTCCATGTACCTATCCAGGAGAATCTTCAAAGACCCTAGTGTTTCCGTCTCCACCTCCACTACCGAGTCTCTGAAAAGACCTTATCATATCCATCTACACCACCGTCACCGGCAGCCCATTCCACGCACTCACCACTCTCTGCATAAAAAACTTACCCCTGACATCTCCTCTGTACCTACTTCCAAGCACCTTAAAATTGTGCCCTCTCGTGCTACCCATTTCAGCCCTGGGAAAAAGCCTCTGACTATCCACACGATCAATGCCTCTCAACATCTTATACACCTTTATCAGGTCACCTCTCATCCTCCTTCGCTCCAAGGAGAAAAGGCTGAGTTCACTCAACCTATTCTCATAAGGCATGCTCCCCAATCCTTGTGAATCTGCTCTGCACTCTTTCTATGGTTTCCACATCCTTCCTGTAGTGAGGTGACCAGAATTGAGCACAGTACTCAAAGTGGGATCTGACCAGGGTCCTATATAGCTACAACATTACCCCTCAGCTCTTAACTCAATCCCACGGTTGATGAAGGCCAATGCACCGTATGCCTTCTTAACCATGGAGTCAACCTGCGTGGCAGCTTTGAGTGTCATATTGTCTCGGACCCCAAGATCCTTCTGATCCTTCACACTGCCAAGAGTCTTACCATTAATGCTATATTCTGCCATCATATTAGACCTACCAAAATGAACCACCACACTTATCTGGGTTGAACTCCATTTGCCACTTCTTAGCTCAGTTCTGCAACCTATCAATGTCCCACTGTAACCTCTGACAGCCCTCCACACTATCCACAACACCCCCAACCTTTGTGTCATCAGCAAATTTACTAACCCATCCCTCCACTTCCTCATCCAGGTCATTTATAAAAATCACGAACAGAAGGGTCCCAGAACAGATCCCTGAGGCACACCACTGGTGACCGACCTCCACGCAGAATATGACCCATCTATAGCCACTCTTTGCCTTCTGTGGGCAAGCCAGTTCTGGATCCACAAAGCAATGTCCCCTTGGATCCCATTCCTCCTTACTTTCTCAATAAGCCTTGCATGGGGTACCTTATCAAATGTCTTGCTGAAATCCATACACACTACATCAACGGCTCTACCTTCATCAATGTGTTTAGACACATCCTCAAAAACTTCAATCAGGCTCGTAAGGCATGACCTGCCTTTGACAAAGCCATGCTGACTACTCCTAATCATATTACGCCTCTCCAAATGTTCATAAATCCTGCCTCAGGATCCTCTCCATCAACTTACCAACCACGGAAGTAACAATCACTGGTCTATAATTTCCTGGGCTATCTCTACTCCCTTTCTTGAATAAGGGAACAACACCTGCAACTCTCCAATCCTCTGGAACCTCCCCTATCCTCATTGATGATGCAAAGATCATCACCAGAAGCTCAGCAATCTCCTCTCTCACTTCCTACAGTAGCCTGGGGTACATCCGATCTGGTCATGGTGACTTATCCAACTTGATGCTTTCCAAAAGCTCCAGCACATCCTCTTCCTTAATATCTACATGTTCAAGCTTTTAAACCATGTAACCATATAACAATTACAGCACAGAAACAAGCCATCTCAGCCCTTCTAGTCCGTTCCGAACACTTACTCTCACCTAGTCCCATTGGCCCGCACACAGCCCATAACCCTCCATTCCTTTCCTATAGGTATATACCTATCCAATTTTACTTTAAATGACAATACCGAACCTGCCTCTACCACTTCTACTGGAAGCTCGTTCCACACAGCTACCACTCTCTGAGTAAAGAAATTCCCCCTCGTATTATCCTTAAACTTTTGCCCCCGAACTCTCAACTCATGTCCTCTTGTTTGAATCTCCCCTACTCTCAATGGAAAAAGCCTGTCCACGTCTACTCTATCTATCCCCCTTATAATTTTAAATACCTCTATCAAGTCCCCCCTCAAACTTCTACGCTCCAAAGAATAAAGACCTAACTTGTTCAACCTTTCCCTGTAACTTAGGTGCTGAAACCCAGGTAACATCCTAGTAAATCTTCTCTGTACTTTCTCTATTTTGTTGACATCTTTCCTATAATTCGGTGATTTGGTAGTCCACTGCAAGTCATCTCTACAATCGCCAAGATCCTTTTCCGTAGTGAATACTGAAACAAAGTATTCATTAAGTACCTCTGCTGTCTCCTCCAGTTCCATACACACTTTCCCACTGTCACACTTGATTGGACCTATTCTCTCATGCCTTATCCTCTTGCTCTTCACATACTTGTAGAATGCCTTGGGGTTTTCCTTAATCCTGCTTGCCAAGGCCTTCTCATGGCCCCTTCTGGCTCTCCTAACTTCATTCTTAACCTCCTTCCTGCTAGCCTTTTAATCTTCTAGATCTCTATCATTACCTAGATTTTTGAACCTTTCGTAAGCTCTTCTTTACTTCTTGACTAGATTTACAACTGACTTTGTACACCCTGGTTTCTGTACCCTACCATCCTTCCCCATCTCATTGGAACATACCTACGCAGAACCCCACACAAATATCCCCTGAACATTTGCCACATTGCTTTTGTACATTTCCCTGAAAACATCTGTTTCCCATTTATGCTTTCAAGTTCCTGCCTGATAGCCTCATATTTCCCCTTAGTCTAATTAAATGTTTCCCTAACTTGTCTGTTCCTCCAATGCTATGGTAAAGGAGAGAGAATTGTGATCACTGTCTCCAAAATGCTCTCCTACTGAGAGACCTGAAATCTGACCAGGTTCATTTCCCAATACCAAATCAAGTACAGCCTCTCCTCTTGTAAGCTTATCTACATACTGTATCAAGAAACCTTCCTGAACACACCTAACAAACTCCACCCCATCTAAACCCCTCACTCTAGGGAGATGCCAATCGATATTTGGGAAATTAAAATCTCCCACCACGATAACCCTGTTATTATTACACCCTTGCAGAATCTGACTACCTATCTGCTCCTCGATGTCACTGTTACTATTGGGTGGTCTATAAAAAACACCCAGTAGAGTTATTAACCCCTTCCTGTTCCTAACTTCCATCCACAGAGACTCCGTAGACAATCCCTCCATGACTTCCTCCTTTTCTGTAGCCGTGACACTACTGCTGAGCAACAGTGCCACACCCCCACCTCTTTTAACTCCCTCTCTGTCCTACCTGAAACATCTAAAACCCAGCATTTGAAGTAGCCATTCCTACCCCTAAGCCATCCAAGTCTCTGTAATGGCCATAACATCATAGCTCCAGGTACTGATCCAAATTGGGGGATCGCTGGGCAGGCAGCTCAAAGGGCTGGAAGGGCTTATTCCTCTCTGTATCTCAATAAATAAATAAAAAACTTCTATCAGGTCTCTGCTGATCCACGCTCTAAGCTCATCCGTTTTGTTCACAACACTCCTCGCATTAAAATAGACACATCTCAAACCATTGGTCTGAGTGTCTACCTTCTCTATCAACTGCCTATCCTCCCTTTCGCACTCTCTCCAAGCTTTCTGTATTTGTGAGCTAACCTCCCTGACTTTGGTCTCTTCAGTTTGGTTCCCCCCCCAACAATTCTAGTTTAAACTCTCCCCACCAGCCTTAGCAAACCTCCCCGCCAAGATATTGGTCCCCCTGGGATTTAAGTGTAACCCATCCTTTTTGTACAGGTCACACCTGCCCCAGAAGAGGTCCCAGTGATCCAGAAATCTGAATCCCTGCCTCCTGCTCCAATCCCTCAGCCACACATTTATCCTCCACCTCATTCTATTCCTCTACTCACTGTCACGTGGAACAGGCAGTAATCCCGAGATTACTATCTTTGAGGTTCTGCTTCTCAACTTCCTTCCTAACTCCCTGTAGTCTGCTTTCAGGACCTCCTACCTTTTCCTGGCTATGTCGTTGGTACCAATATGTACCACGACCTCTGGCTATTCTCCTTCCCACTTCAGGATATCGTGGATGCAATCAGAAACATCCTGGACCCTGGCACCTGGGAGGCCTCTGCCATCCGTGATTCTTTCCTGCATCCACAGAATTGCCTGCCTGACCCCCCAAAGTAGAGTCCCCTATCACTGCTGCCATCCTCTTCCTTTCCCTACACTTCTGAGCCACAGGGCCAGACTCTGTGCCAGAGGCATGGCCACTGTTGCTTCCCCCAGGTAGGCCGTCTCCCCCAACAATACTCAAACAGGAATATGTATTGTTAAGGGAGACAGCCACTGGGGTACTCTCTACCATCTGCCTCTTGCCCTTCCCTCTCCTGACTGTTACCCACTTCTCTGTCTCCCAAGGTCCCAGTGTGCTAACCTGCCTACAGCTCTACTCTATCACCTCCTCACTCTCCCTGACCAGACGAAGGTCATCGAGCTGCATCTCCAGTTCCCTAATGCAGTCCCTAAGAAGCTGCAGCTCAACACACCGGGTGCAGATATGGCCGTCCGGGAGGCTGGGAGTCTCCAGGACCTCCCACATCTGACACTGAACACAGAAAACCGACCTCACACACAGACTTCCTGTCTGTATTCTGCACAGATAACCTACCTTGCCTCAACCCGTTATCGCCGAAGCCCTGTTGAACCAAAGCCTTTCTACTCTGTCTCCCTCTACTCCGTCGCCCGTTGTATAAATCTGTCTTCTTTTTAGACTGTTCTCACTGGCTGACCTCCATGCACTTACGCAGTCGTGCCCCATTCAAACCGCTAAAGAAATTTGAGAAGGAGAAACTAAATTCCAATGTATCAGTATTTCAGTGGAATAAAGAGAATTACAATGGCATGAAAGGGGAACTGGCCAAAGTTGACTGGAAAGGGACACTAACAGGAAGGACAGCAGAGCAGCAAAGGCTGGAGTTTCTGCAAAAAGTGAGTGAAGTGCCAAGCAGATATATTCTAAATAAGATGACATTTTTGAATGGAAGAAGGGCACTACTGTGGCTGACAAGTGAAGTCAGAGCCAAAGTAAAAGCAAAAGGAGAGTGCATACAAGGAAGCCAGAGCTAGTGGGAAGACAGTGGATTGGGAAGCTTTTAAAAATTTGCAGAAGGAAGGTCATTAGAAAGGAAAAAATGAATTATGAAAGGAAGCTGGCGACTAATATCAAAGAAGATACTAAAAGCTTTTTTAAGTATTTAAAGGGTAAACGAGAGTTGAGGGTAGAAATAGGACCATTAGAAAATAACACTGAAGATAATGTAATGAGAGACGCAGAGATGGCAGAGGAACTGAATGTGTATTTTGCATCAGTCTTCACAATGGAAGACATCTGCAGTATACTGGATATTCAAGAGTGCCAGGAAAGTGAAGTATGTGCTGTGAAAATTACGACTGAGAAGGTGCTCAGGAAGCTTAATAGTCTGAGGGTGGATAAATCTCTTGGACCTGATGGAATGCACCCTCAGGTTCCAAAGGAAGTAGCTGGAGAAATTGTGGAGGCATTAACAATGATCTTTTAAGAATCAATAAATTCTGGCATTGTACCACATGAATATAAAATTGCAGATATTACTTTACTACTTAAGAAGGGTGGGAGGTGGAAGAAAGGAAACTATAGACCTGTTAGCCTGACATCAGTGGTTGGGAAGTTGTTGGAATCAATTGTTAGGGATGGGATTATGGAGTACCTGGAGGGACATGACAAAACAGGCTAAAGCCAGCATGGTTTCCCAAAGGGAAAATCCTGCCTGACTAACCTACTGCAATTCTTTGAAGGAATTACGAGTAGACAAAGAAGATATAGTAGATGTGGTGTACTTGGATTTATGGAAGACCTTTGACAAGGTGCCGCACATGAGGCTGCTTAGCAAGATAAAAGCCCATGGAATTACAGGGAAGTTACTTGCATGGGTGGAACATTGGTTGATCAGCAGAAAACAGAGAATGGGAATAAAGGGATCCTATTCTGGCTGGCTGCCAGTTACCAGTGGAGTTCCTCAGGGGTCAGTGTTGGGACCGCTGCTTTTTATGATGTATGTCAATGATTTGGACTATGGGGTTAATGGATTTGTGGCTAAATTTGCCAATAATGCAAAGATAGGTGGAGGAGTGGGTAGCGTTGAGGAAACAGAGAGCCTGCAGAGAGACTTAGATCGTTTAGCGGAATAGGCAAAGAATTGGCAAATGAAACACAATGTTGGAAAGTGTGTGGTCATGCACTTTGGTGGAAGAAATAAATGGGCAGACTATTAATTAGATGGGGAGAGAATTCAAAATGCAGAGATGCAAAGGGACTTGGGAGTCCTTGTGCAGGATACGCTAAAGGTTAACTTCAAGGTTGAGTCAGTGGTGAAGAAGGTGAATGCAATGTTGGCATTCATTTCTAGAGGTATAGAATATAAGAGCAGGGATCTGATGTTGAGGCTCTATAAGGCACTCGTGAGACCACACTTGGAGTATTGTGTGCAGCTTTGGGCTCCGTATTTTAGAAAGGATACACTGACATTGAAGAGGGTTCAGAGACGATTCGCAAGAATGATTCGAGGAATGAAAGGGTTACTGTATGAGGAACGTCTGGCAGCTCTTGGGCTGTATTCCCTGGAGTTGAGGAGAATGGGGGGGGGGGGGGGGATCTCACAGAAACATTCTGAATGTTAAAAGGCTGAAACAGATTAGAAATTGTAAAGTTATTTCCCATGGTAGGAGAGTCTAAGACAAGAGGGCATGAATTCAGGATTGAAGGATGTCCTTTTAGAACTGAGATGTGGAGAAATTACTTTAGTCAGAGGGTGGTAAATCTGTGGAATTTGTTGCCATGAGCAGCTGTGGAGGCCAAGTCATTGGTTGCATTTAAGGCAGAGATATGAGTTCTTGATTAGCCAGGGCATCAAAGGGTATGGGGAGAAGGCAGGAGAATAGTGGAGCAGACTTGATGGGTCAAATGGCCTATTTTGGCTCCTATATCTTATGGTCTTATTGGTCTCCACAGTTGCCTGTTAAAACTAATTCCACAGATTTACCACATTCTGGCTGAAGAAATTCCCCATTCTCCATTCTAAAAGGATGCCCCTCTATTCTGAAGTTGTGTCCTCTCGTTTTAGACTCCCCCACCACAGGAGACATCCTCTCCACGTCCATTCTATCAAGGCCTTTCACCATTGGATAGGTTGCAATGAGGTCACGACTTTGGGTGTTACTGGGTATATTTAAAGAAATGAATCAGCCATGGCGGACTTGATGGGCCGAACGGCCTGCTTCTGCCCTTTTCGCTCATGGCCAGCCGGGAAGGATCAGCTCACTCGCGGTTCGCCTTCGCGCACCAACCTTCAGTTTCTCCGCCAGCCAGCAGCTCGCTGCAGTACTTCATGTTCTTTAAATGTCCAGCAGGGCGTTGAGGTGGTGAAAATATGTTTTTAAAAAGGACGACGACACCTTTGTTTGGCCGCGTGGAAAGCTGCGGCGCTCGAGCGCGCTGCTTTCGCGCCGGAAGTCAGGAACGTGAACAGCAGAGCCAGGGCTGGCACGCCGCCTTTTAATCCACAAGCGACAGAGAGGGCAATGGGGTAGGAGTGGGCAGATAACCTCACGGATCAGTGAGTATGCGACCCGTCAACATTCGAGTGGAGACAAACAGAGGTGAGGACTCCTTCTTTCTACCCGGTGCCCCACACCCAAGAGAAATAGTCATGGCTGCCTCTGTTCCGATGCCTCACTCCTCCTGTCATTTCAGTCCCGCCTACTACCACTCCCCTCACTGACTCGGGTTAAGCTTACCTCACGCCCATGCTTTCCAATTTATTCATCGTTAGGTGTGCCAGGGTCGCGCCGGATATGTTTTCATCTGTTGAGTGTATACAGAGAAGCAAAAGCAGAATTCAGTGAGAATCATTCCTTCTCTCGGACCACAAAGCCTACACGGTGACTACCAGCACCCCGTCGATCAGGAGCAGCACGGAACACACGGAGCAGAATTTAAGCTTTCTGTCAACAAAATTCGCAACCCTAACATCTCCGTACCCAAACCCGGCAGCAAAGCACGCACCGTCTTCCTCCCAGTGACGCCGAACACGCAGTTCACAGCAAACTGAGTACATTCGGTATGTTACTAATACAACACAAGTTCAGTTTTTTCAGACAGCTTCGGGAAGAAATTACACATGTACCCGGAACGACTGCTTGCCGAGCAGACCTGCCTATTCCACTCACCTGGCTTCACCTATCACCTTCTGAACTGTCCCTCTTTGCCCTCTTGCTGGCGGCTTCCTCCTCCCTTTGCAGCCCTGAAGAGGGGCCTCGGTCCGAAACATCAATTGTTTATCCATTTCCACAGATGGTACCTGACCTGCCGAGTTTCTCCAGCAGTTTGTTTGTGTCTTTCTGGATTTCCAGCATCAGCACCATCTCTGGTGTTTATGATTTTCTGTCTGTCCCTGGGGAACACTAGCCCCACTTGTTCAATACCAAGAAACGGAGCTGATCTTGGAGATGCCGCCACTCTTCCTGTGCTTGGCGGGTAGCTGAACTGTTCTGAGGAAATCCGTAGGGAAAGACTGGGATGCACAGTAAACGCCACGTGTTCCTTCATCAACTCCATTTCTCGGTATCAAAGTTGTAAGGCAGGTGTTCCCCAGCGAGGCAGGCAGAAGCTTGTTCATCCCGCAGTCGCTGTGGGTGCACAAGTCATTGCTTACTCAGTCGTCCTCAGAAAAACAATAACATCGACCGGACGCGTGTAATAACAATGACATACCGAATGGATGCTAATTCGGCATCACTGACAGAGGAATGGTGCCTGCTTTTCTGCCGAGTTCGAGAACGCTGATATTAGGGTTGGGGATTTACTTATAGAAACCTTAAGTTTCTCTGTCAAATTATATTCAAAGGTCTTGTCTCCCTGATGCTCCTAATTGACAGGGGATCTCTATTCTTCTAAAATACTTTCTAGGTTGGCATGAACATCGATTTCTCTAACTTCGGATAATTTCCCATCCTCGCCCTTTACCCCTTCTCCATTCCCCATTCTCGTTCACCTTTCATCTCTTCTCTCCTGCTCACCTGCCCATCAACTCCCCCGTTCCCCTCCTCTTTCCCTTTTTCCCATGGTCCACTGTCCTCTCCAATCACATTCCCTCTTTTTCACTCTTTACCTCTTCCCCCATCACCGCCTCCCAGCCTCTTACTTCATCTCCCACTCCTCCACCCGCCCACCTTCCCCCTCACCTGGTCTCACCTACTACCTGCCATCTTGTACTCCTTCTCCTCTGCCCCATCGAAACGTCGACTGTTTATTCCAATTTACAGATGCTGCTGACCTACTGAGTCACAGCAGCATTTGGTGTCTGATGCTCTGGATTTCCAGTATCTGCAGAATCTCGTGTATCACTGATCAAATGAGCGCAGGAGGAAAGGTTTTGGACGTTTCTCTGATTCCATACTTGCCTCTGAACAACTCCTCGAACTCTCCCAAGCCTTGTTCCCGCAGGAATCTGCAGACATCGTCCACGTCCCATTCTAGATAATTGGACGGCAAAGCTTTGCGCTTTGATCTCCCACAGCCCGCGTCCTCTCTGCCAGAGCTGCGGGACCGCCGTTTTCCGCTGCCGCTGCCTTCGCCGCCGCCGCTCATCTTGCTCCTCTGAGCGAACAATACATCGCACAGGCTGCACCTGCACCTGCCCGTGATTGACAGGTGTGGCGTGATTGACGCCCTCTTCCCCATCACTTAGTCATCGAAAAGTACAGGCAGAAAGAGGCCTTTCGGTCCATCTAGTCCGTACCGAAACACTTAAACACCCTGCTCCCATTCACCTCACCGAGACCGTGGCCCTCCATACCCCTACCATCCATGTACCTAACAGACTTCGCTTAAACGTTGAAATCGAGCTCGTGTGCATTACTTGCACTGGGGCTTGTTCCACAGCCTCACACTCCTGAGTGAAGAAGTTTCCCCGAAGTTTCCCTTAAACTTTTCACCTTTCACCCTTAACCCATGACTTCTAGTTGTAGTCTCACCCAACTTCAATGGAAGAAGCCTGCTTGCATTTGCCCTCATAATTTGGGCCGTTTAGATGGCATGAGATGCTGACACTTTGACACCCAGGAACTTGAAGCTGTTCATTGCTGACACTCGATGATGGCTGGAGTATATTCCCTTGGCTTCCCTTTCCTGGGGTCAACATTCAATTCAATGGTGGCCCTGTTGGTTCACGCCAAAGATCCCATTTTAGAAGGAAGGGCATAAGTAGAATTAATGAGATTTGGAGAGTCATCAGTGATATCAATATTACACATTGTTATCTAAATCCAGTCCCAGCCCATGCGGTTGCAATAACAGACTTTGCTCTGATCCTCAAGTTCAGGGCTGGCGATTTATGCAATGCCTTCTGGGAAGGTTGATACCATCCTTCAAAGCATTTGTATTGGCAAAAGGCGTTTCTGTGCACAGTGTAGTCTGCTACTCCTTTCACAGCTCTGGTCTGGGTATCAAAGTAGAAAACAGAATCAAACTCTGTACATTTCTGGGATATATTCAATGGCAACCCAAAGACTGTAAGACCATAAGACTTAGGAGCAGAATTAGGCCATCTGGCCCATCGCGTCTGCTCCACCATTCAATCATGGCTGATCCTGTTGTTTTTAATCTCCTCTTCAACCCCAGTTCCAGGCCTTTCCCCATAACCTTTGATGCCATGTCCAATCAAAAACCTATTAATCTTTGCCCTAAATACACCCGACGACCCGGCCTCCACAGCTGCATGTGCAACAAATTCCACAAATACACCACCCTTTGGCTAAAGAAATTTCTCCGCATCTCTGTTTTGAAAGGGCTCCCCTCTATCATGAGGCTATGCCCTCGTGTCCTGGACTCTCCCACCATTGGAAACATCCTTTCCACATCTATTCTGTCTAGGCTTTTCAGTATTTGAAAGGTTTCAAGGAGATCCCCACTCATCGTTCTGAATTCCAGCGAGTACAGTCCTAGAGCCATCAAACGTCCCTCCTATGATAAGCCTTTCATTCGCCTGCTGTAGGTGTGTGAGTTTCTCTAGATTCATCAGGCAGGATTTTTCCTGAAGGAAACCATGCTGACCAGCTTGTATTCCATCACCAACTATTCCATCACCTCATTCTTAACAATTGACTCCAACATCTTCCCAACCACTGAGGTCAGGCTAACTGGTCTTTAATTTTCTTTCCGCTGCCTTTCTTAAAGAGTAGCGTAACATTCGCAATATTCCAGCACCAAGCAGAGTCCAATGATTTTTGAAAGATCATTTCTTTTTTTTTTGTAATTTATTTTTTTATTGAAGTTCATCATCAAACAAACATTTCCATAAGATGTATTTCAGACATTGTACATATATATCATATAATCATATATATCACAAATCTCCACAAAGTATTTATCTGAGGTATACACTTATAGAAAAGGGCGGAAAGAAAAAACAAGAAAAAGGAAAAAACTATGTACAAGTAGAGAGTGATCTTTTTTTACAACATATTCATTGATTTGTGAGAATAAAATCAGGCCTATGAGGCATTATGTAGTTAAATAATTTTCCCAGTATGAATCAAATTGTTCCAGCTTATGATTAACAGATGTTGTTATCTTTTCCATTTTGTCAATGTCCATTGTAATTTCCATCCATGCATTTAAAGTTGGGCTCTCCTTTGATAACCATTTCCTGGTAAGAGTCTTTTTACCAGCCACCAACAGTATATTCATTAAATATTTATCTCTTTTCAACCATTCTTGAGGTATATATCCAAAATATATGGTCTTACTCTCTAAAGCCGTACACCCTCTCAGTAATTCCATTATGATAGTAACCTCCTTGTTTGCTGGAGAAATTGTAGAAATCAAAATGCAAATCATTATCATATTTTTTGGGACTGCCCTGTTATCAAAAACTATTGGAGGGGGATACACAATGCCCTACAAGACATCTTTAAATGTGAAAGATCATTTCTATTGCCACGACAATCTCTAACACTTTTGGAACCCTAGGGAGCAGTTCATCTGCTCTGGGTGACTTATGTACCTTCAAGTCTTTCAGCTTTTTGAGCACCTTCTCTCTTGTAACAGTAACTGCATCCACTTCTCTTCCTTCACGCACTACAACGTCAGACATACTGACAGTGTGTTCCAGAGTGAAGACTGATGCAAAATACTCATTTAGTTTATCAGTCATCTCCTTGTCCCCCATTATTATTTCTCCTGCCTCATATTCTAGCGGTCCTATATCCACTCTTACTTCTCTTTTATTTTTAACAGACTTAAAAAACTTTTACTGTACACTTTAATAATAATATTGGCTAGTTTGCTTTTATATTTCATCTATAAATCATTCATCTAATGATTTTTTAGTTGCTCTCTGTGGGTTTTTAAGAATTTCCCAATCCTCTATCTTCCCACTAATTTTTGCTTTGTTGTGTGCCCTTTCTTTTGCTTTTACAATAGCTTTGACTTCCCTTGTCAGCCATGGTTTTTCTACTTTACCACGTGATTATTTCTTCATTTTTGGAATACCTATGTCTTGTACCTTCCTCATTTTCCCCAGAAACACACACCATTGATGCTCTGCTGACATCCCTGCCAGCAGCTGATTCTAATTTACTTTGGCCAACTCCTCTCTCATACCACTGTAATTTCCCTTACTCCACTGAAATAATGCTGCATCAGACTTTACTTTCTCTCTATCAGATTTCAAGAGGAACTCAATCATATTGTGATCACTGGTTCCTAAAGGTTCTTTTACCTTAAGCTCCCTGATTGCCTCTGGTTCAGTATATAACACCCAATCCAGTATAGCTGATCCCCTCGTAGACTCATCGACAAACTGCTCTGAAAAGCCAACTCTTATGCATTCGAGAAACTCACTCTCTTGAGATCCATTACCAACCTAATTTTCCCAATCGACCTGCGTGTTAAAATCTCCCATGACCACCATAACATTGCCCTTTTGACTGGCCTTTTCTATTACCTATTGTAACCTGTGGTCCACCTCCCAGCCACTGTTGGGAGGCCTGTATATAACCGCCATCAACGTCCTTTTACCCTTGCGTTTCTTAACTCAACCCACAAGGATTCAACATCTTCCGATCATATGTCACATCTTTCTACCGATTTGATGTCATTGTTTACCAGTAGAGCCACACCACCCCCTCTGCCTACCTTCTTATCCCTCTGATATAACGTGTAACCTTGGACATTCAGCTCCCAACCACAACCATCTATCAACCACGATTCAGTGATGGCCACAACATCATACCTGGCAATCTGTAATATTGCAACAAGATCATCCACCTTATGTCTTATACTACGTGATTTAGATACAACACCTTGAGTACCATAATTGCTATCCTTTCTGATTCTGCATCTCTTCTGATTCGATACTCAGCCTGTTGGCTGCAACTAAGTCCCACCTCCTGCCTGCCCTTCCTGACAATCTGACTGCACGCTATCTTTACTTTTTTACTATCCGTCCTATCCTGAGTCCCTTCACTCCGGTTCCCACCCCTCGCCAAGTTCATTTAAACCCTCCCCAACAGCTCTAACAAAGCGGCTCGTGAGAATATTGGTCCTCCTCGCGTTCAGGTACAATGCGTCATTTTTGAACAGATCATTTCTCCCCCAGAAGAGATCCCAATTATCCAAGAACCTGAAGCCCGGCTCCCTGCACCAGCTTCTCAGCCACACATTTATCTGCCAAATCGTCCTGTTTCCACCCTCACTGTGGCATGGCACAGGCAGCAGTCCTGAAATTACTACCCACCTACCCACCTTCTCAGTGTATGGAGCCCTCGAAAGCACACCCAAAAATGTCCACTGGTTAGATGGTGACACATAAATTTGTGAAAACTAAACTGAGAAGTGTGTTAGTGTCATGATACAGTGGCACGGAATACACTAAACTCACACTTTTTTTTTACACTGCTAGAAGTGCATCTAACTACAGCTCCTAACAACCATGTTAGGGAACTGGAGCAGGAACTGGATGACGTTCGGAACATTCAGGAGAATGAGGAGTGTATAGATGGTAGTTTCAGGGAGCTAGTTACGCTAAAGGAGCAGGGCACAGGTAATTGGGTTACCGTTAGGCGAGGGAAGGGGAAAGGGTAGGCGGAGCAGGGTTCCCCTGTGGCCATTCCCCTCAACAACAAGTATACCGATTTGGATACTGTTGGGGGGGAATGAATTACCAGGGACAAGCTGTGGCAGCCGGATCTCTGGCACTGAGTCTGGTTCTGCAGTGCAGAAGGGAGGGGGGGAAGAAGAGGGGAGTGGTAGTGATAGGTGACTCGATAGTTAGAGGTACAGACAGGAGGGTCTGTGGTCGTGACAGAGACTCCCGGATGGTTTGTTGCCTCCCGGGTGCCACGGTCAGGGATGTCTCTGATCGCGTGCACAGCATTCTGAAGTGGGAGGGTAATCAGCCAAATGTTATGGTACACATTGGTACCAATGACGTAGGAAGAAAGAGTGAGGAGGTCTCGAAGAGTGAGTATAGAGAGCTTGGTAGGAAGTTAAAAAGCAGGACCTCGAGGTTGGTAATCTCAGGATTGCTACCTGTGCCATGTGCCAGTGAGGGTAAGAATAGGATGCTCTGGAGGATGAACACATGGCTGAGGAACTGGTGTAGGGGACAGGGTTTCAGATTTCAGGATCATTAGGACCTCTTCCGGGACAGGTGGGACATGTACAAGAGAGACGGATTACACCTGAACTACAAGCAGGGAGGTTTGTTAGTGCTATTGGGGAGGGTTTATACTAGATTTGCAGGGGGATGGGAACCAAAGTGCCAGAGCAGATAGTGGAGCGGGGGTGAAAATAAATGATGTTAAAGGTTCATGCAAAGTCACAAATAGAAGGGTTGTGTGTGGTGGTAATAATCTTCTTAGGTGTCTCTATTTCAATGCAAGGAGTATTGTGGGGAAGGCTGATGAGCTGAGGGCACGGATTGACACATGGAATTACGACATTATAGCCATTAGTGAAACTTGGCTGCAGGATGGGCAGGACTGGCAGCTTAATGTTCCAGGGTTCCGATGTTTCAGACGTGATAGAGGCAGAGGGATGAAGGGTGGGGGGGTGGTGGCATTGCTAGTCAGGGAAAATGTTACAACAGTGCTCAGGCAGAATAGATTAGAGGGCTTGTCTACTGAGGCCATATGTGTGGAGTTGAGAAACAGGAAAGGTATGACCACATTAATGGGGTTGTATTATAGATCACCCAATAGTCAGGGAGAATTGGAGGAGCAAATCTGCAGAGAGATAGCAGACAACTGCAGGAAACATAAAGTTGTGATAGTAGGGGATTTTAATTTTCCACATATTGATTGGGACTCCTATACTGTTAAGGGTCTAGATGGGTTAGAGTTTGTAAAATGTGTTCAGGAAAGTTTTCTAAATCAATATATGGAGGCACCACCTAGAGAAGATGCAATATCAGATCTCCTATTAGGAAACGAGTTAGGGCAGGTGATGGAAGTGTGTGTAGGGGAACACTTTGGTTCCAGTGGTCCTAGCACCATTAGTTTCAACTAGATCATGGATAAGATAGATCTGGTCCTCAGGTTGAGGTTCTAAACTGGAAAAAGGCCAAATTTGAAGATATGAGAAAGGATCTAAAAAGCGTAGATTGGGACAGCTTGTTCTCTGGTAAGGATGTGATTGGTAAGTGGGAGGGCTTCAAATGAGAAATTGAGAGTGCAGAGTTTGTATGTTCCTATCAGGATTAAAGACAAAGTGAATAAGGATAAGGAACCTTGGTTCTCAAGGGATATTGGAACTCTGATAAAGAAGAAGAGAGAGATGTATGACATGTATAGGAAACAGGGAGCAAATAAGGTGCTTGAGGAGTATAAAAAGTGTAAAAAATACTTAAGAAAGAAAGCAGGAGGGCTTAAACAAGACATGAGGTAGCTTTGGCAGTCAAGGTGAAGGATAATGCAAAGAGCTTCTACAGGTATATTAAGAGCAAAAGGATGTAAGGGATAAAATTAGTCCTGTTGAAAATCAGCATGGTCTGCTATGTATGGAACCAAAAGAAATGGGGGAGAACTTAAATGAGTTTTTTGCGTCTGTATTTACTAAGGAAACTGACATAGAGTCAATGGAAATACAACAAACAAGTAGTGGGGTCATGGAACATATACAGATTGAAGAGAAGGAGGTGCTTGCTATCTTGAGGCAAATCAGAGTAGGTAAATCCCCAGGACCTGACAGTGTATTCCCTCTATACTTCAAGACTTCAAGCAATGTACCGAGTCAGCTGTACTTAAAATGGGCCTTCCCACCGAGACTCAAGGCAATGCTTTTGTCAGTTCAATCTCACCAGTACCCATCTCCAGGCTAGTAGGTGTGACACTCTGAAGCCAGTACAATCTTCTGGCCTTCAATATCTGTTAATGAAAACAGACATCCCACCCTGCAAGAGCTCATTTCAGGGAGGTGACACCCCTGCCCCCCACCAGTCGACCTCCATGGGTGTATTTAATACTTTGTTTAGTGATTTTGTCTAATCTGTAAACCAAGTTTTGGTATATGCAGAAAATATGACATTAAAATATGTACTTATAATATTATATTATCATGGAGTCATTTTTTTATTCCATTACAACTTTAAGCAAGTCTACAGGGAGTTTGGCCTCATCACGTAGGACATCAATAGAGTAGCTCCTTAGTAGCTAGCCAGCTAGTTTAAATAATGTTAGCTATGCTAATGAATGCACGACACCTGTTAAACTCACCTCAACATGTCTTTTACAGTCATTTAACCCACCACGGGCAATAGAAAAGTCACTGTTGCGAACAGTGCAGTGAGCAACACTGTCATTATTTTTGACCCCTATTAGGCAGGGGTACACTCTAGTGTAGTCTGGGGTGAAGTATGTTTTATATTTTCTTTTTTTGGAACACTCCACCATGGCGCTGCAGGACACTAAACTGAACTGATGGACAATGAAAGAGAGAGAGAGGTCGACTGTAAAGCCCACCCACAGAGAAAGCTGATAGGTCTACTTAGCACAAAGAGAGACCAATCAGGATGCTCCCTCTCACTCTCGCTTTTCCTCTTCCTCTCACTCTCAAAAAAAAATTGATTTCCGGGATATTATATATAATTTGCGGGCGTCAGGGAGTTGCTATCAATATGCGGGAGCCTCCCGGAACTGGTAGGGTGGGATGTCTGTGAAAAGCTTTGAGTGTGTATCAGTGCCACACAATACAGCAATATGTTTTCACTCATGGTGTGGATGTCATCTGTTTAGCCCAGAGGGGAGGAGACACTGGTAATAGCATGAGGCATGTCAATACTATCTCATTCACAGACAGGCCTGTCACATGACTGAGAGCACAGCACGTAGTCATGAGAACCATGTTACAACTGTACTGCTGTCACAAAGCAACAACATTCATGATGTTTGCAAGAGAATACGCTTGAGTGTTTCCTTGAATGATGACAGTTCCTTGTTGGATTGTACTCCTGTGACCAGTAGTAATTAGAAAAGGAGAAGGCCATTTGGACCCTCAAACCTCATGATTGATCTGATTTTGGCCTCAGTCCCTTCACTCTCCACCCTGAGGCCAAAATCCATCTGAGCCTTGAATCTATTGAATGGCCAATCCCACAGGTCTCCAAGGAAAACGTTCCAGAGACCCCGGAACCTCAGAGGGTGAAACAGTCCTGTTCACCGTCTTTAGTAGTAATCCACTTCATCTGACTGGTTGTGTTAAACGACACTGTCGTCACTGCTACAACACAAGAACTGTACCGACAAAGTTACACACAATAAGATATTGATCAGATTAAACCCGACTTTATTGCTATTCCACAGTCGTTAATGACATTTTGTAAGATTCAAGAAAAAGGCAAAACATTAAATATTTGAAAAAGAAAACCCAAATAAAGGGTAGGCAAAGAAGAGAAAATCTGCTGATACTGAAAATATGAGCAAACTACACAAAATGCTGGAGGAACCCAGCGGGCCAGGCAACATCTATGGAAAAAAGTACAGTTGACATTTCAGCATGAAACCCTGCTGGAGGTACATTTTTCCAGTGATCATATAAACTCCTCCAGGAGACACATCTTAATCAGGGCTGACGAAGCTGTATGATCCAAAGTCAGATGTCACAAAAATATTTGCCACTATCCAAAGTGAATTCAAATCAAAGTGAATTTATTTTCAAAGTACCTATATGCCATTCTTATGAGATTCATTATCATGCAAAGACCCCCTAAAGTGAGTCCACAGGTTGTGGGTTCAGCTCAGTGTCGGATAACTTCCCTCACCCTAACACTGATCTGATTCCAAAACCTATCACTCCTTTCAAAGACTCTTACTCATGTTCTCGATATTTACTATTATTGTTTTTTTTTGTAGTTACAGTACTTGTCTGTTTCACACCGGTTGTTTGTCAGGCTTCGTTCTCTGCAGATGTTCATTGATTCTATTGTGTTTCTTTATCTTTACTATGAATGCCTGCAAGAAAGTGAATCTTGAAATGAAGAAAAAATATAAGGAGTGAAATGACATTCAGTTGTCCAATCACAGAACACTTGTACATTCATACTCCCCTGAAATACCCCAATTAGGCAATTTATTACACAGTGTTGCAGCCTGTGCCCCACCAGAGATAATACTCTCCCACTTCCCACAATAAATTGTGCAGAGTGGCAGAATCCATTCTTGCAAAAATATTTCTTTCTCTCTCTCTTTCACTCCCTCTCTCCCCCTCCCTCCCTCTCACCCAACCCCCACCACCCCTTGGGCATGGGCCGTCTTCACCTGGGGAACACCTGAGCTCCAGTAAACAACTCACATTTATACAGTAGAGTTAAATTCACCTGAGACCATTTGGAGTGGGGGAGGGGGGGTCAAAATAACTTCAGCTCTCCATTAAATGTCAACAGGACTACGGACAGCATAATCAGAGACATTACCAGCTCCTCAGTAATCGATTGTACACCACAGTGTATTTCCATTGTCTACAAACCTGACCTGTTATCATTCAGACCACCCACAACATTCTTGTGTTGGCCAATCAGCGCATTCTCCTTTCTCCCACATGCTTTGCCAAAGCAACTAAATGAACTTCCATGCTAATGTGGGAAAGGATGGAGTGGGGAGCAGTTGTCCATCGTTCACACCCATCAGGAATTATCAGTGGGGACACCGGACTTCCTAGTTGCAAGTCCATCACAGAATTAGTTCTGTCCTTCCATTTCCCCAACTCCCTGAATTTCACAAAAGCCCAAAACATTTTTCTTCTTGACTGTGGATTTAATCAATCCTTTAGTCAAATGTACTACAGGTACTTATATATTTCTCAACATCACATTTACACAATGTTACAGCTAGAGGGTCAGACCCTTGTTCGGTCACAGAGATGGCCAGGCAACGTGCACAGCTTGCAGGCAATCTGGTAGGTCTGAGCAGTGACTGAGTATGGATTTCAGCAAGGCATTTGGTGAGGTACCCCATGCAAGGCTTATTGAGAAAGTAAGGAGCTATGGGACCTAAGGGGACATTCTTTTGTGGATCCAGAACTTGCTTGCCCACAGAAGGCAAAGAGTGGTTGTAAACGGGTTATATTCTGCATGGAGTTTGGTGACCAGTGGTTTGACTCAGGGATCTGTGTGTTCTGGGACCCTTACTCTTCGTGATTTTTATAAATGACCTGGATGAGGAAGTGGAGGGATGGGTTAGTAAGTTTGTTGATGACACAAAGGTTGGAGTTGTTGTGGATAGGGTGGAGGGCTGTCAGAGGTTACAGTGGGTCATTGATAGGATACAAAACTGGGCTGAGAAGTGGCAGATGGAATTCAACTCAGATAAGTGTGAAGTGGTTCATTTTGGTAGGTCAAATATGATTGCAGAATATAGTATTAATGGTAAGACTCTTGGCAGTGTGGAGGATCAGAGGGATCTTGGGGTCGGAGTCCATAGGACGCTCAAAGCAGCTGTGCAGCTTGACTCTGTGCTTAAGAAGGCGTATGATGTATTGGTCTTCATCCATCGTGGAATTGAATTTGGAGCCGAGAGGTAATGTTACAGCTATATAGGACCCTGGTCAGACCCCACTTGAGTACTGTGCTCAGTTCTGGTCGCCTCACTACAGGAAGGATGTGGAAACCATAGAAAGGGTGCAGAGGAGATTTACAAGGATGTTGTCTGGATTGGGGAGCATGCCTTATGAAAACAGGTTGAGTGAAGTGAGCCTTTTCTCCTTGGAGCAACGGGGGATGAGAGGTGACCTGATAGAGGTGTATAAGATGATGAAAGGCATTGATCGTGTGGATAGTCAGAAGCTTTTTCCCAGGGCTGAAATGGCTAACACAAGAGGGCACAGGTTTAAGGTGCTTGGGAGTAGGTACAGAGGAGATGTCAGAGGTAAGTTTTTTTTTTACACAAAAAGTGGTGAATGTGTGGAATGAGTTGCCAGCAACGGTCGTGGAGGCGGATACGATAGGGTCATTTAACAGACTTTTGGATAGGTACATAGAGCTTAGAGAAATAGAGGGCTATGGGTAAGTCTAGTAATTTCTAAGGTAGGGACATGTTCGGCACAACTTTGTGGCTGAAGGGCTTGTACTGTGCTGTAGGTTTTCTATGTTTCCATGAGTACAAGTGAGGAAACAGTGCAGCTGAACTGTAGGAAACTGCTTCCCAACTATGCCACAACAGGAGTTCAGTCAGCACCTGATTTTTCCCTCGTTACATTCTGCTGATGTACAGTAGATAATATTCTAGAATTTTCTGACTGGCTGCATTACCGCCTGATATGGAGGCTCCAATACAGAAGATCGAAAGAGGATGCAACTATTTGCAGAATCGGCCAACTCCATTCACAGGCAATAACTTATTGAGGACATCTTCAAATGGCGATGCCTCAGGAAGGCAGCATCCATCATCGAGGATCCTCATTATCCAGGACATGCTCTCTGCCCATTACCACCATCAGGGTGGAGGTGCTGGAGCCCGAAGAAGTGCAATCAACCTTTGAGGAATAGTTTCTTCCCCTCCACCATCAGATTACTGATTGGTCCATGAATTCTTGAACTCTAACTCACTATTTCAATTTAGCATTTTTTTTTACAACTGATCATAATTTTTAATTATGATTACATGGTACTGCTGCCACAAAACAACAGATTTCTTGATGTACGCGTGTGATAATAACCTGCTTATGTTTCTTTGAATTATGACAGTGCCTTGTTGGACAGAGTTGGGTATTCGGCTCCTCAAACCTGATGATTGATCTGATTTTATCCTCAGCCCCTAACTCTCCACCCTGAAGCCAAAATCCATCTGAGCCTTGAATATATACTCAGTGGCCACTTGACGAGGTACACCTCGACAAGAGAATGTGAATGCAAGTATCTGATCAGCCAATCATCTGGCAGCAACTCAATGTGTAAGAGCGTGCAGACATGGTCAAGAGGTTCACTTGTTATTCAGAATGGGGACAAAATGTGATCTGGGTGACTTTGACGTTGGAATGATTATTGATGCCATACGTGTTGGTTTGAGCATTTCAGAAACCGTTGATCACCTGGGATTTTCATGCACAACCTTCTCCAGAGTTTACAGAGAATAGTGCGAAAAACAACAAAACACCCAGTGTGCCGCAGTTTTGTGGTCAAAAATAGTTGGTTAATGAGAGAGATTAATGAGAATAGCCAGACTGGTTCAAGCTGACAGGAAAGCGATAGTAACTCAGATAACCATGTGTCATGACCGTGGTGTGCAGAGGAGCATCTCAACACACTACACATCGAGCCTTAAAGTGGACGAGCTACTGCAACTGACAAACGTGAACACACACTCAGTGGCCATCAGGGGCCCCCTCTGCCTGATACAGTGGCCACTGACTGTATTTGATGGCCACTTCCACAGTTCTCTGGCAAAAGAGATCCAGGAGATCTCAGGTTGTGAAAAAGTCCCATTTGTAGGTAATGACTGGATCTGATTGATTGTTAAATTGACTTTAACTGTCGTCACTGCTACAATACAAGAACTTACCAACAAAGTTACACACAATAAGATATTGATCAGATAAGCCCAACTTTATTGATATTCCATTGTCATTAACTGTATCTCCATATTATTCTAGACAAAACATTAAATATTCCACTATGACAAAGAAAACACAATTAATGTCTAAATGATTATGCAAACTCACTCCAGGAGAGACCTTTTAAACAGGGCTGATGGAGTCATGTGATCTAATATCAAATGTCACAACAATATTTCCCACTATCCAAGGTAAATTGAAAGTCAAAGTAAATTTATTATCAAAGTACATATTTACCACCAAATACAACCTGATTTTCATTATCCAATTAAATGAAGAAAAATATAAGAAAAAGGAGTGAAATGACATTCAGTTGTCCAATCACAGAAAAGTTGTACATCCATTTTACCCCTGAAATACCCCAATAAGGCAATTTATTGCACAGCGTTGCAGCATGTACCCACCAGAGATAATACCCTCCCGTCTCTCACAATAAATTGTGCAAACAGAGTGGTAGAATCCATTCTTGCAAAAATATTTCTCTCTCTCTCTCTCTCTCTCTCTCTCTCTCTCTCTCTCTATTCCCCCTTGGGCATGGGTCGGCTTCACCCGGGGAACACCTGAGCTGCAGTAAACAACTCACATTTATACAGTTGATTTAAATTCACCTGAATGCATTTCTGAGACCATTTGGAATGGGGGAGAGGGAGTCAAAATAACTTCAGCTCTCCATTAAATGTCAACAGGACCATGGGCAGCATAATCAGAGACATTACCAGCTCCTCAGTAATCGATTGTACACCACAGTGTATTTGCATTGTCTACAAACCTGACCTGTTATCATTCAGACCACCTACAACATTCTTGTGTTGGCCAATCAGCACATTCTCCTTTCTCCCACATGCTTTGCCAAAGCAATTAAATGAACTTCCATGCTAATCTGGGAAAGGATGGAGTGTGGAGCAGTTGTCCATCGTTAACACTCATTAGGAATTATCAGTGGGGACACTGGACTTCCTAGTTGCAAGTCAATCACAGTATTAATTCTGTCCTTCCATTTCCCCAACTCCATGACATTCACAAAAGCCCAAAACAGCTTTCTTCTCTTAACTGTGTATTTACAAAATTCTTTAGTCAAATATACTACCTGTATATTTCTCATCATCATTATATTTACACTAACTTAAGCTTGTGAGAAGACTGTGGGTACAGATGGCTAAAGTTATGTAACGCCCTGGTTAAGACTTTTACTGCTATGCTGTAGGTATTTCATTTCAGTAGTTCTGTAACAGCAGTCTGTTTGGGTCTGAGCTGAGTAAGGGGCTTTACTGTTCAACTTAGGAATCTGGCGCCTGCCAATCAAGATGATGGGAGAAGGTTCTAGAAAACGCTGGGCAGAGAGTTTTTGGTGTGGATTGAGGTTTTTGTTGGCGGCAGCTGGGTGAAGACAAGAGGGAGACAGGCTGAGGATTTTGTCCCTGTTACACGAGGTGCTTTATGCAGATGAATGGCTTTGAGGAGGAAGGACCAATACTGCCGTAGGAAACCCGTTTGTTCGAGATGGATTACAAGCATCATTCAGAAGGTGCCATTTGTATATCAAAGACAATGGTTTCTGGGAGGTTTGAGTTCCACTGTGCACACATGACAGTTTTGGTATAATGGGCACTTTTGTGTTTTTTCTTTCTTTCCTTTAATAGCTGGTTGCTTAAGTTAACATTCTTAAATATACTTCTTTATAATTCTGTGTAGTGTATGATGTTATTTCTTGCTGACGGGCGATTGCTGGGGGCAGGAAATCACACAGCATTGACACAAACTGGGGTTTGGGTGGGCTAGACATCTCAACATCACGGATTTGGCAGGACCAAAAGTCATACACACCATCGACACAAGGAGCCTGAGAAAGATGTGTTTCTCGCTGTGGAGTCCAGTGGCTGTTAGTGACGGTCTAACGAGTTATTTCTAGAGACACACAGTAAACAGGGGATGAGTGGCTGGAGGGAAGGGTGAATGGACAAGGGAATCGCAGAGGCAGCGATCCCTGCAGAAATCAGAGAGTGGGGGAGGTAAAGATATGTTTACTGTGAATGCTGTATTCCACACTCTGCAACGTTCTGCATGGTGATACAAACTACATGGTTTACAATTTGAAGTTAGATACCAACTGGAACAGGGAGCAAGCGATCAATAAGATACTGTGTTGAAAAAGGAAACAATTCTTCTCAACTAACTTGTTCCTAAGTCATTTAGATTTCAATTTCTTTGCATGAAGATTTCTTTTCAACTTTGAAGCAAGCGCTCTGTAAACTGGGAATCAGAAAAGAACCAAGGAAACTAGGAGATTAAACCAACAAGGACGAGAAATAAAACAATTGCATGATAACTTCAGCAAGGCCTTTGACAAAGTTCCACATGGAAGGTTAGTTAAGAAGGTTCAGTCGTTAGGTATTAATGCTGGAATAATAAAATGGATTCAACAGTGGCTAGATGGGAGATGCCAGAGAGTAGTGGTGGATAATTGTTTATCGGGATGGAGGCCGGTGACTAGCGGGGTGCCTCAGGGATCTGTTTTGGGCCCAATGTTGTTTGTAATATACATAAATGATCTGGATGATGGGGTGGTAAATTGGATTAGTAAGTATGCCGATGATACTAAGGTAGGAGGTGTTGTGGATAATGAGGTGGGTTTTCAAAGCTTGCAGGGAGATTTATGCCGGTTAGAAGAACGGGCTGAATGTTGGCAGATGGAGTTTAATGCTGAGAAGTGTAAGGTTCTACATTTTGGCAGGAATAATCCAAATAGAACATACAGGGTAAATGGTAGGGCATTGAGGAATGCAGTGGAACAGAGAGATCTAGGAATAACAGTGCATAGTTCCCTGAAGGTGGAGTCTCATGTAGATAGGGTGGTGAAGAAGACTTTTGGAACGCTGGCCTTTATAAATCAGAGCATTGAGTACAGAAGTTGGGATGTAATGTTAAAATTGTACAAGGCATTGGTAAGGCCAAATTTGGAATATTGTGTACAGTTCTGGTCACAAGAACTGATAAGAAAGATATCAATAAATTAGAGAGAGTGCAGAGACGATTTACTAGGATGTTACCTGGGTTTCAGCAGTTAAGTTACAGAGAAAGGTTGAACAAGTTAGGTCTCTATTCATTGGAGCGTAGAAGGTTGAGGGGGGATTTGATCGAGGTATTTAAAATTTTGAGAGGGATAGATAGAGTTGACGTGAATAGGCTGTTTCCATTGAGAGTAGGGGAGATTCAAACGAGAGGACATGATTTGAGAGTTAGAGGGCAAAAGTTTAAGGGAAACACGAGGGGGTATTTCTTTACTCAGAGAGTGATAGCTGTGTGGAATGAGCTTCCTGTAGAAGTAGTAGAGGCCAGTTCAGTTGTGTAATTTAAGGTAAAATTGGATAGGTATATGGACTGGAAAGGAGTGGAGGGTTATGGGCTGAGTGCAGGTAGGTGGGACTAGGTGAGATTAAGAGTTCGGCACGTACTAGGAGGGCCGGAATGGCCTGTTTCTGTGCTGTGATTGTTATATGGTTATATGATGCACAGGAAATTCCTCACCCTTCCTACTTGAAGAGCTACAACATTATCTACTTAAACAGCTTAAATCGCTCCACGCCTGACGATGTGATTGATCGTCACTCCTGGACTGGTACCAACATTGACGCAGGGTCAATATCATCATGATCCTGCAGGTAGACACAACATGCAATGATTAACCACCATTCTAAATGGAAAAGAATATCACATCACGTTATTTAAACTTCAAAAGGGCTTAAGAAAAACAATTTCCTTGCACTTCCATACCATGCTGCCACACATCCTCCAAATCCACACTGCTCTCACCTTTCAACGAAAGCCCCTTCCACCCCCTCAGGTTTCAAATCCCTCCCACCCACCCACCTCCTCCTTGCCATTATTTCTGAGGAAGGAAAGGGGACATTTCCACAGTCTCCTTGCATGACAAACGTCAATAAAACCGACACTAATATTCCCGGAGTATAACAGCCAAGGAGAGAAAGGATTGAGAACATCTGCAAGAGGCAAATGTCTCAGGATGATGAGATCATTCAGCACCTCATCCCTGTTCCTGTTGTTGCCATTTGGCAGGAGGCTCAGAGCAGCGAAAAGCTAATTTGTGGCATCTATATGCAGGGTATGTATGCCCATGATAGTCACATGACTTTACAGAACTGAAACAGGCCCTTTGACCCATCCAGTCCATGCCAAACTATTAAGCTGCCTTGTCCCATCAAACTGTACCCGGACGACCCTTTCCATCCATGTATCTATCCAAATTTCTCTAAAATGTTAAAACTAAGTTTGAATCCACCACTTCATTCCACACTCTTACTCTTCATTCCACATTCTCACACTCTGAGTGAAAGAAGCTCCCCTTCATGATCTCCTTAAATATTTCTCCTTTCACCCTTAACCCATGACCTCTGGTTGTAATCTCACCCAATCTCAAAAGTCTGCTAGCTTTTACCCTATCAACACCCATCATAATTTTATCTTACGACTTTGCAGAAGCTATTACAGTAACACTGTGGCATCTTACTCTTCTTACCCATGGCTTGGAAAACTTCGTGGTGCGACACCATTCAAAAAACCGTCCCTTTGCAGCTTCCACACTCTTCTTGTCGGTCTTCTTACAGAATACTTGGATTAGCAGTTCTAAAAACTTCTCTGGTAGTATCTGAGATACCTGGGTGGGCACCAGAGAGAGAGAGAGATTAATACCCACAACCATGAGGAGATAAACAAACATATGAAGTAGTTGGCCACACAGTCCCTCGAGCCTATTGAACTTTCCAGTAAGATCATGACTAATCTGTTGTAACTTCCAATCCACCATCTTGACTACTCACAGTGACCACCCACCAGTTTATCATGCCTTTGTCTTGAAAATACTCAAGTTCTCTGCTTCAAAAAAAAAGTTCCAAGGATGCATGATCACTGAGAGAAAAGGCTTTACCTCACCTCTTAAATGAGCAACCATCTATTTTTAAAAACTGGACGCCTAGTTCTACAGTTTCAAAAAGAAAACATTCTTTCCACTTCAACCCTGGTAAGCCCTGTTGTACTGTATGTTTCAAACGATTCTCCTCTCACATTTATAAAGTCCGGGAAATGCATGTTCAGCCTGTCCAGACTATCCTGTTATGACAACCAGACCACAATGAGCTTCCTAGAGCAACCGAGCAAGGTTCAGATCGCAGACACACCAAGTACAGGCTGAATCCCAGGGAGATGGCCAATATCTCCAGAGACGATGATGGCTGGGAAGCAAACTGAAAACAGTGGAAAGCCCACAACGAGAGCCCCAGTCACAACCCCAACAGTGGCCGGTGCAAGGCTGGAAGGAAACGAGTTCACACGCTGCTTCAGTGGCCAGACGTGTTTATACCTCCGATGCTCGGGAGGTTACCTGCTCTCTTCTGATTTTGAAGGCCTTGTCAGGGTCATTCTTGCAGTAGAATCGAACATTATTAATGGGGTTTTTCTCTTGCATCCCGTAGTTCATTGGAATAACCTAGTGTGAGAAATTTTAGTTATATTTATTCATGGTAAAATACAAATTACTCTCTCATAAATAGCCACAAAATAAAACAAACTGTATTTTTTATGACATTGGTCACAAGCCCATCGATTATGACAGTTACTCTTTTGATAGAAGTGCAGCCTGTTAGTTCCACAGCGCAGGCTCAATCCCAAACTCCTGCACAGAGATTATACAATTTCCCTGTGAATACGCAAATTTCTTTGAGGTGCACCAGTTCCTCCCACATCCCAATGACAAGGGGGTTAAATGTCTGTGGTAAATTACACCTACAGAGCGGGTAAGTGATAGGATCTGGGGGGAAATGAGGGAAGATTCAAATGCCACAGAGTCAGTAACCTGGCTTTAATCCTGACCTCAGGTACTGTCTATGTGGAGTTTGCATGCTCTCCCTGTAACCAAGGGGAATTCCTCGGGGTCTCAGATTTTCTCCCAAATCCCGAACTGTGCACATTTGTAAATTAGTTGACCACTGTAACATACCCTTGGTGTGCAGGTGAGTGCTGGAATCTGTACTGAGTTAATAGGAACATGTGGAGAATAAAATAGATGAGGGTAGGATTAGGTAAATGGGTACCTGATGACTGATCAAAGGTCTTGGTTCCATAATGGCACAATCTGCCAGATGTATGGAGAACTCTCCTCTCCATCATTAGCAAGCCAGTACTCACATTTACAATGAGATCTTTTGCCTCGAGCTTAACGTCCACTTGTTCTGAGCGAAGAGCTTCAACCACTTTAGCCTTCAGATTAACAATCTCCTCCTGATGGAGAGAGAACAGTTCAAGTGAGTTTGATTAAATTTGTAAATGTACAAATAAAATCCAATGTACAATAAAACATCGCCTGCAGTCTGTGACAGTAAACACCTACAGGGATTTTAATGTTACAAATGACTGTCCAGGGAGAGGAAAAGGTTTTTGGGAGCATATGCCCAAATTCTCTCAAATGCCATTATAATTTTGAGCAGAAATTATCAATGATTGATGAATTAGTAACAATAATTATGGACTTTTTTCCGCAAGGAAATATAATGCTTATTTATGTGCATTCATTGTGTAACGCCCTGGTTAAGATTTTTATGATGCTCTAGATATTTCATTTTAGCAGTTCTCTTCTTCTTGTTCTGCTTCTTCTTCGGCTGTCCATCAATTTTGATGTTGACTGAGGCCTGGGCAAGGTTGTATGGAAGACCGGCAGTTGCCCATGCACAAGTCTGTCCTCTCCACACCACTGATGTTGTTGAAGGGAAGGACATTAAGCCGATACAGCTTGGCACCGGTGTCATCGCAGAGCAATGTGTGGTTAAGTGCCTTGATCAAGGACACAACACGTTGCCTCAGCTGAGGCTTGAGCCAGTGACCTTCTGATCACTAAACCAACACTTTAGCCACTTGGCCACGCGCCAACACAGCAGTTCTCTAAGACCAGTCTGTTCTGCTTTTAGCATGCTTGGGCTTGAGCTAAAGTTAAGAGGCTATATTATTCAACTTAGGAATGTTGTGTCAACCAATCAGGATGGTGGAATTGGGAGAAGGTTCTAGAGAACACTGCCTGATAGGTTTTTGTGATGGACACAGTGGTGTGGGTTGAGGTACTTTCTGGGGGGAGCTGGGAGAGGACAAGAGGGAAGATGGCTGAGGACATTGTCCCTGTTGCACAAGGTGCTTTGTTCAGATGAAAACTTCAAGGAGGAAGGACCAATACCCCCCTGAGGGAGCCTGTTTGTATGAGATAGATTTTGAGCGACATTTGGAAGACGGTGTGTGCTTTCATGCAGACTGTGGTCCAGCACGTGAGTTAAAGACAACTTCAAGATGAACTCCAACGGATGTGCACATTTTGACTGGGTTAACTGTAATCGGCCCTTTCTATCTTTTTTTTTCTTTTCTCTACTAACTGTTTGATAAAGCTGACATTTGTAAATATTGTAATTGTATGGAGTGCATGATCTGTTATTTCTTGTTGACAGATGATTGCATGGGGGCAGTATTTGCACAGTATTCACACAGATCGGGGTTCCGGTGGTTCAGACATCCCAACTTCCCAGTTTTGGTGGGGCCCATATACAGAGTTTGAGACAGGTGGTTTTCTCATTGGTGAGTCCACTGGCTGTCAGTGAGGGGCTAATGATACTTGTTAAAAAGAGGTTTCAATTGTTTTACTATTAATAAATGTATAACAGAGAGAGATTGGGAAAAATGAAGCATTTCAGAAAATCTGTTCAAAAATTATTGTAGAAGCAATATATCAGTTCTCTCTCTGCTTTGCACTTCTGTGCTCTGGGGTTTATTATGTTTATGACGGTAACTGGCTACATGAGTGGGGGTGTGGTAAATTTACGGGAATAAATTACGCATTCTTGTTTATTTCATTGCAGTTTAGAGGTATGGAGAACTCTCCTCTCCATCATTAGCAAGCCAGTACTCACATTTACAATGAGATCTTTTGCCTCGAGCTTAACGTCCACTTGTTCTGAGCGAAGAGCTTCAACCACTTTAGCCTTCAGATTAACAATCTCCTCCTGATGGAGAGAGAACAGTTCAAGTGAGTTTGATTAAATTTGTAAATGTACAAATAAAATCCAATGTACAATAAAACATCGCCTGCAGTCTGTGACAGTAAACACCTACAGGGATTTTAATGTTACAAATGACTGTCCAGGGAGAGGAAAAGGTTTTTGGGAGCATATGCCCAAATTCTCTCAAATGCCATTATAATTTTGAGCAGAAATTATCAATGATTGATGAATTAGTAACAATAATTATGGACTTTTTTCCGCAAGGAAATATAATGCTTATTTATGTGCATTCATTGTGTAACGCCCTGGTTAAGATTTTTATGATGCTCTAGATATTTCATTTTAGCAGTTCTCTTCTTCTTGTTCTGCTTCTTCTTCGGCTGTCCATCAATTTTGATGTTGACTGAGGCCTGGGCAAGGTTGTATGGAAGACCGGCAGTTGCCCATGCACAAGTCTGTCCTCTCCACACCACTGATGTTGTTGAAGGGAAGGACATTAAGCCGATACAGCTTGGCACCGGTGTCATCGCAGAGCAATGTGTGGTTAAGTGCCTTGATCAAGGACACAACACGTAGCCTCAGCTGAGGCTTGAGCCAGTGACCTTCTGATCACTAAACCAACACTTTAGCCACTTGGCCACGCGCCAACACAGCAGTTCTCTAAGACCAGTCTGTTCTGCTTTTAGCATGCTTGGGCTTGAGCTAAAGTTAAGAGGCTATATTATTCAACTTAGGAATGTTGTGTCAACCAATCAGGATGGTGGAATTGGGAGAAGGTTCTAGAGAACACTGCCTGATAGGTTTTTGTGATGGACACAGTGGTGTGGGTTGAGGTACTTTCTGGGGGGAGCTGGGAGAGGACAAGAGGGAAGATGGCTGAGGACATTGTCCCTGTTGCACAAGGTGCTTTGTTCAGATGAAAACTTCAAGGAGGAAGGACCAATACCCCCCTGAGGGAGCCTGTTTGTATGAGATAGATTTTGAGCGACATTTGGAAGACGGTGTGTGCTTTCATGCAGACTGTGGTCCAGCACGTGAGTTAAAGACAACTTCAAGATGAACTCCAACGGATGTGCACATTTTGACTGGGTTAACTGTAATCGGCCCTTTCTATCTTTTTTTTTCTTTTCTCTACTAACTGTTTGATAAAGCTGACATTTGTAAATATTGTAATTGTATGGAGTGCATGATCTGTTATTTCTTGTTGACAGATGATTGCATGGGGGCAGTATTTGCACAGTATTCACACAGATCGGGGTTCCGGTGGTTCAGACATCCCAACTTCCCAGTTTTGGTGGGGCCCATATACAGAGTTTGAGACAGGTGGTTTTCTCATTGGTGAGTCCACTGGCTGTCAGTGAGGGGCTAATGATACTTGTTAAAAAGAGGTTTCAATTGTTTTACTATTAATAAATGTATAACAGAGAGAGATTGGGAAAAATGAAGCATTTCAGAAAATCTGTTCAAAAATTATTGTAGAAGCAATATATCAGTTCTCTCTCTGCTTTGCACTTCTGTGCTCTGGGGTTTATTATGTTTATGACGGTAACTGGCTACATGAGTGGGGGTGTGGTAAATTTACGGGAATAAATTACGCATTCTTGTTTATTTCATTGCAGTTTAGAGGTATGGAGAACTCTCCTCTCCATCATTAGCAAGCCAGTACTCACATTTACAATGAGATCTTTTGCCTCGAGCTTAACGTCCACTTGTTCTGAGCGAAGAGCTTCAACCACTTTAGCCTTCAGATTAACAATCTCCTCCTGATGGAGAGAGAACAGTTCAAGTGAGTTTGATTAAATTTGTAAATGTACAAATAAAATCCAATGTACAATAAAACATCGCCTGCAGTCTGTGACAGTAAACACCTACAGGGATTTTAATGTTACAAATGACTGTCCAGGGAGAGGAAAAGGTTTTTGGGAGCATATGCCCAAATTCTCTCAAATGCCATTATAATTTTGAGCAGAAATTATCAATGATTGATGAATTAGTAACAATAATTATGGACTTTTTTCCGCAAGGAAATATAATGCTTATTTATGTGCATTCATTGTGTAACGCCCTGGTTAAGATTTTTATGATGCTCTAGATATTTCATTTTAGCAGTTCTCTTCTTCTTGTTCTGCTTCTTCTTCGGCTGTCCATCAATTTTGATGTTGACTGAGGCCTGGGCAAGGTTGTATGGAAGACCGGCAGTTGCCCATGCACAAGTCTGTCCTCTCCACACCACTGATGTTGTTGAAGGGAAGGACATTAAGCCGATACAGCTTGGCACCGGTGTCATCGCAGAGCAATGTGTGGTTAAGTGCCTTGATCAAGGACACAACACGTTGCCTCAGCTGAGGCTTGAGCCAGTGACCTTCTGATCACTAAACCAACACTTTAGCCACTTGGCCACGCGCCAACACAGCAGTTCTCTAAGACCAGTCTGTTCTGCTTTTAGCATGCTTGGGCTTGAGCTAAAGTTAAGAGGCTATATTATTCAACTTAGGAATGTTGTGTCAACCAATCAGGATGGTGGAATTGGGAGAAGGTTCTAGAGAACACTGCCTGATAGGTTTTTGTGATGGACACAGTGGTGTGGGTTGAGGTACTTTCTGGGGGGAGCTGGGAGAGGACAAGAGGGAAGATGGCTGAGGACATTGTCCCTGTTGCACAAGGTGCTTTGTTCAGATGAAAACTTCAAGGAGGAAGGACCAATACCCCCCTGAGGGAGCCTGTTTGTATGAGATAGATTTTGAGCGACATTTGGAAGACGGTGTGTGCTTTCATGCAGACTGTGGTCCAGCACGTGAGTTAAAGACAACTTCAAGATGAACTCCAACGGATGTGCACATTTTGACTGGGTTAACTGTAATCGGCCCTTTCTATCTTTTTTTTTCTTTTCTCTACTAACTGTTTGATAAAGCTGACATTTGTAAATATTGTAATTGTATGGAGTGCATGATCTGTTATTTCTTGTTGACAGATGATTGCATGGGGGCAGTATTTGCACAGTATTCACACAGATCGGGGTTCCGGTGGTTCAGACATCCCAACTTCCCAGTTTTGGTGGGGCCCATATACAGAGTTTGAGACAGGTGGTTTTCTCATTGGTGAGTCCACTGGCTGTCAGTGAGGGGCTAATGATACTTGTTAAAAAGAGGTTTCAATTGTTTTACTATTAATAAATGTATAACAGAGAGAGATTGGGAAAAATGAAGCATTTCAGAAAATCTGTTCAAAAATTATTGTAGAAGCAATATATCAGTTCTCTCTCTGCTTTGCACTTCTGTGCTCTGGGGTTTATTATGTTTATGACGGTAACTGGCTACATGAGTGGGGGTGTGGTAAATTTACGGGAATAAATTACGCATTCTTGTTTATTTCATTGCAGTTTAGAGCTTGGGACTGGTGGAGCTCATATTGTTTGCTGACTGCTGAGGTAATGCTCAATAATGCTTAGTTGCATGTTTGCCAATTGCTAATAAAGGATCAAATGAAAGGTTCGACTTTTGGAGCAAGCATTGGAGCTGTGGACACGTCACCTAAGTATAACAGTCCATATGGTTGCAGGTAAGAGGCAAATGTTCTGTTTTGATTTTGGATTAGTTTTGCCACGACTTTTCTGTCAGCAAAATTTTTCAGTAGTTACACCAAATGAACATCAGCTTTTGGATATGCTGAGAAATTAGAAGCACTACAGCTTGGAGCAGCTTGTTGATTCATGTTGCGTATTTTGGATTTTGGATTTGAAACAAAGCATTGAATGATCAGTGTTGCTGTGTCTGACTGGTTTGGAGTGAAAAGCTCTATAGTGTTTTCCTGAAGTGTTTTGACCCTTAAGTCTGTGAGGGACTGGGTGGCTTTGTTTGGAAAAAATGCAATCAAATCATTAGAAAGAAGTGACATAGGGTGGAATGGTTTAGAATCATTGTAGATCGAGCTCAGAAACTGCAAAGGTAAAAAGACCCCAAACAGTAGCAAAGATGTGGCTTACAAGTTACAACTGGAATTAGAAAATGGATGCCAAAAGGGCAAGGTTACGATAGTCATGGGGGATTTCAATATGCAGGTAGATTGGGAAAATCAAGTTGATGCTGGATTTCAAGAAGGGGATTCTGTAGAATATCTGCAAGACGTCTTTTTAGAGCAGCTCATGGTTGAACCCACAAAGGGGATCAGCTATTCTGGATTGGGAGTTGTGCAATGAACTGGAATTGATTAGAGAGCTTAAGGTAAAGGAACCTTTAAGAGCCAGTGATCACAATTGATAGAATTCACCCAGCTATATGAGAAGGAGAAGCTAATGCCACATATGTGAGTATTACAGTGGAGTAAAAGGAATTGCGGAGTTATGAGAGAGGAGCTGGCCAAAAGTGACCAGCCTATGTGGACCTCTGGGGCACCTATTTAGCGGCGATCTCGAGCAGCAGCAGAGCTCAATGGATACGACTAAATATTCCCATTACAGCCAGTTACAGATGGGAATCACAAATACATAGAAACATAGAAAACCTACAGCACAATACAGGCCCTTCAGCCCACAAAGTTGTACCGAACAAGTCCCTACCTTAGAAATTACTAGGCTTACCCATAGCCCTCTATTTTTCTAAGCTCCATGTACATATCCAAAAGTCTCTTAAAAGACCCTATCGTATCTGCCTCCACCACCGTTGCTGGCAGCCCACTCCACGCACCCACCACTCTGCATAAAAAACTTACCCCTGACATCTCCTCTGTATCTACTTCCAAGCACCTTAAACCTGTGTCCTCTTGTGGCAACCATTTCAACTCTTGGAAAAAGCCTCTGACTATCCACACGATCAATGCCTCTCATCATCTTATACACCTCTATCAGGTCACCTCTCATCCTTCGTCACTCCAAGGAGAAAAGGCTGAGATTACTCAACCTATTTTCATTAGACATGCTCCCCAATCCAGGCCACATCCCTGTAAATTTCCTCTGTACCCCTTCTATCCTTCCTGTAGTGAGGCAACTAGAACTGAGCACAGTACTCCAAGTGGGGTCTGACCAAGGTCCTATATAGCTACAACATTATCTCTCAGCTCCTAAATTCAATTCCATGATTATTGAAGGCCAATACACCGTATGCCTTCTTAACCATGAAGTCAACCTGTGCAGCTGCTTTGAGCATCCTATGGACTCAGATCTCAAGTTCCCTCTGATCCTCCACACTGCCATTAATACTATATTCTGCCATCATATTTGACCTACCAAAATGAACCACTTCACACTTATCTGGGTTAAACTCCATCTGCCACTTCTCAGCCCAGTTTTGCATCTTCTCAATGTCTCGCTGTAACCTCTGACAGCCCTCCACACTATCCACAACACCTCCAACCTTTGTGTTATCAGCAATCTTACTAACCCATCCCTCCACTTCCTCATCCAGGTCATTTATAAAAATCACAAACAGTAAGGGTCCCAGAACAGATCCCTGAGACAAACCACTGGTCACCAACCTCTATGCAGAATATGACCCGTTTATAACCACACTTTGCCTACTGTGGGCAAGCCAGTTCTGGATCCACAAAGCAATGTCCCCTTCGATCCCATACCTCCTGACTTTCTCAATAAGCCTTGCATGGGGTACTTTATCAAATGCCTTGCTGTAATCCATATACACTACATCTACTGCTCTTCCTTTATCAATGTGTTTAAGCACATCCTCAAAAAATTCAATCAGGCTCGTAAGGCACAACCTGCTATTGACAAAGCCATGCTGACTATTCCTACTCATATTATACCTCTCTAAATGTTCATAAATCCTGTCTCTCAGGACCTTCTCCATCAACATACCAACCACTGAAGTAAGATTTATAGGTCTATAATTTCCTGGGCTATCTCTACTCCCTTTCTTGAATAAAGGAACAACATCCGCAACCCTACAATTCTCCGGAACCTCCCCCATCCCCATTGATGATTCAAAGATCATTGTCAGAGGCTCAGCAATCTCCTTCTTCGTCTCTCACAGCAGCCTGGGGTACATCTGATCTAGTCCCGGCGACTTATCCAACTTGATGCTTTCCAAAAGCTCTAGCGCATTCTCTTTGTTAATATCTACATGCTCAAACTTTTCAGTCCACTGCAAGTCATCACTAGAATCACCAAGATCCTTTTCCATAGTGAATACTGAAGTAAAGTATTCTTTAAGTACCTTTGCTATTTCCTCCGGTTCCATGCACACTTTCCCACTGTCACATGTGGTAGGTCCTATTCTTTCATGTCTTATCCTCTTGCTCTGCACATACTTGTAGAATGCCTTGGGATTTTCCTTAATTCTGCTCACCAAGGCCTTCTCATGGCCTCTTCTGGCTCTCCTAACTTCCTTTTTAAGCTCCTTCCTGTTAGCCATATAATCTTCTAGATCTTTAACATTACCTAGATCTCTGAACCTTTTATAAGCTTTTCTTTTCTTCTTGACTCGATTTATTACAGCCTTTGTACACCACAGTTCCTGTACCCTACTAGAACTTCCCTGTCTCATTGGAACATACCTATACAGAGCTCTACACAAATATCCCCTGAACATTTGCCACATTTCATCCGTATGTTTCCCTGAGAACATCTGTTTCCAATTTAAGCTTCCAATTTCCTGCCTGATAGCCTCATAATTCCCCTTACTCCAATTAAACACTTTTCTAACTTATCTGTTCCTATCTCTCTCCAATGCTATTGTAAAGGAGATAGAATTATGATCACCATCTCCAAAATGCTCTACCACTGAGAGATATGACACCTGACCAGGTTCATTTCCCAATACCAAATCAAGTACAGACTCTCCTCTTCTAGGCTTATCTGCATATTGTATCAAGAAATATTCCTGAACACACCTAACAAACTCCATCCCATCTAAACCCCTTGCTCTAGAGAGATGCCAATCAATATTTCAGAAATTAAAATCTCCCATCACGACAACTCTGTTATTATATGTCCAAAATCTGTACAGTTAGTAAAGATGTTGCAATGCAATTGAATAAACTATCACTGCTTAAAACCAATGGAAACAAAGCTGACTGTAGCCACACTTCTCACTGGATTCATGTTGGAAACGTGGCTGCAGGTCAGGAATACAAGTGTGTTTAAGAAAATGGAGCTTTAGACTCACAGTATCAACTATCCTGCTGGCAAACATACAGTCTCCAGTAAACAAAATCGAAGATCTCAGAGCTAGGGTGCTGGATCAGAGGAACGTTAGGACCTCATGCATCCTTTGCTTCCTAGAATCCTGGTAAACCCCTTCTATACTGGATGCAATGATTCAGATTGACAGGTTTAATATACACCGTCAGGATAGGACTATTGATGTCTGAAAAGCAGGGGTGGAGGTGTGTGCCTCATGATCAACTTCTCTTGGTGCACAAACATACAGTGTTGACCCAACTTTGCTCACCAGACCTGGAATGTCTTGCAATTAATTGCCACCCATTTTACTTGCCACAGGATATTTCTGTGATCATTTTGGAACCAGTGTACTTTCCACCTCAACCAATGTCAAACAGACTTTAGATCATCTGAGCAATGGGATCAATATGCACGAAACAGCAGACACTGATGCATTCACCATCATTTTGGGGGATTTTAACCAGGCCAGCCTGAAAAACTCACGAAATAATTACCATCATCAAATCATTTGTAGTACAAGAGGAAACAACACATTGGACCATTGTTACACCATCATCAAGAATGCCTTCCATGCTGTTTCATGCGCTCACTATGGAAAGTCTGATCATCTGGCTGTACTTCTACTCCCTGAGTGTAGGCAGCACCAGTAGTGAGGACCCAGAAGCTATGGACAAGGGAAGATGGGAGTGGTTGTAGGACTGCTTTGAATCGGTAGACTGGACTGTATTCGGAGATTCATCTGTGAATCTGGATGAGTATGAAGCAATTGTTACCGACTTTAGTTCACCTGGAAGTAGTATTCTAAAGGCAGGATGATGCAACCCTGGCTGACAAGAGAAGTCCAAGGCAACATAAAAGCCAAAGAGAGAGCATTTAATACAGCAAAAATCAGTGGGAAGTTAGAGGATTGGGAATCTTTCATAAACCAACAGAAGGCAACTAGAAAGTCATAAAGAAGTAAAAGTTGGATTATGAAATTAAGCTTGCCAATAATATTAAAGATGACACCAGAAATTTCTTCTGATAGATCAAAGTGTAAAAGAGAAGTGAGAGTAGATATTGGACCACTGGAAAATTATGCTGGGGAAGTAGTAAATGAGGGACATCGAAATGGCCGATGAACTGAATAAGTATTTTGCATCAGTCTTCTCTGTGGAGGACACTGGCCGTAGGCTGGAAGATTGAGAGTGTTGGGGACAGAAGTGAGTGAAGTTGCCGGATTTAGGGAGAAGGTGCTTGAGAAACTGAAAGGTCTGAAGATAGATAAGCCACGTAGATCAGATAGTGTACACTCCAGGGTTCCGATGGAGGTGGCTAAAGAGATTGTAGAGGCATTAGTATTGCTCTTTCAAAAACCGATGGACTGTGGCATGGTTACAGAGGACTGGAAAGTTGCAAATGTCACTCCACTCTGCAAGGGTGGGGGAGGCAGAAGGAAGAAAATTACAGGCCAGTTTGTTTGACGTCAGTGGTTGGGAAAATGTTGGAATTGATTGTTAAGGATGTGGTTTCCGGTACTTGGAGGCACATGATAAAATAGGGTGTCGTAGGCATGATTCCCTTCAGGAAAATTTTGCCTGATAAATTTGGTGGAATTCTTTGAAGAAATAATAAGCAGGATAGACAAATGAGAATCGGAGTATGTTATCTACTAGGATTTTCAGACCGTTTTGACAAGTGAGGCTGCTTAACAAGTTAAAAGCCCATTGTATTACAGGAAATATGTTACCATGGATAGAGCATTGGTTAATTAGCAGAAGGCAAAGAGAGGGAATAAATAGAGTTTTTTCTGGTTTGCTGCGGTGACAAGTGGTGTTCCACGGGGTGTGTGTTGAGACTGCTCTCTTTAATTTGGATGAAGGAATGGATATCTTTATGGCCAGGTTTGCAGACAATATGAAGATAGGTGGAGGAGCAGGTAGTTTGCAGGAGCAGAGAGGCTACAGAATGACTAAGACGGATTGGGAGAATGGATTGGTGGATGAAATACAGTGTTGGGAAGGGTATGGTCATGCACTTTAGTGGAAGAAATAAAAATGTAGACTATTTTCACAATGAAGAGAATATTCTGAAATCTCAGGTGCAAAGGGACTTGGGTGTCCTCACGCAGGACTCCCTGAAGGTGAATTTGCAGGTGAAGTTGGTGGAGAGGAAGGCAAATGCAATGTCACCATTCATTTGGAGAGGATTATAATATAAAAGCAAGAATGTAATGTTAAGGCTGCTAATGTTAATGTTAAAGTGCTGGTGAGGCCTCATTTGGAGTTCTGTGAGCAGTCTTGAGCCCCTTATCACAGAAAGGATCTGCTGTCATTGGAGATGTTTCAATGGAGGTTCACAAAAATGATTCCAGGATTGAAAGGCTCATCATATGAGGAGCAAATGAGGCTTTGGGGCAAAAATCACTGGAATTCAGAGAATGAGGGGAGAGCTCAGTGAAACCTAACAAATGTTAAAAGGTCTGCACAGAATAGGCTTGGAGAGGATGTTTCATCTGTTGTGGGAGTCTAAGACGAGAATAGAGGTATGTCCATTGTGAACAGAGATAAGGAGGTATTTCTTTAGCCAGAGTGTGGTGAATATGTGGAACTTATTGCCACATGCGGCTGTGAAGGCCAAGTCATTGGGGTATATTTGGGGCAGATGAGTCAGTGCCTGAAGGGATATGGGAGAAGGCAGGAAATTGAGAGAAATGCATCAGCCATGACAACATGGCAGAGCAGGCTTGAATCAAGAGTGTTGGAATGGTGCAGGAACATGATGCTGAGGTAGAACAGCCATAATGTTGAATAGCAGAGTACCTCAAAGGGCTAAAAGGATGACTATTACACCTGACTCTTCCAATCTCAGCTCATTTCAAGGGAAGGTTCACTGCCTTCTGGTTGTTGGAGTTGAGGCAGAGAATACCAGCCCGTAATAATTACCTTTTTAATAGTTTTCCCTTCTTCAGCCTGTGCCTGCCCTTCTTCAGCCTGTGTCTGCCCAATACATTTGTACAGTTTGCGGTTTATAATGTTGTTCAGGATTGTCCGTGCTTCTTCCAGCTCAGGTTTAGAGGAATTCAGAATCTGTTCAAAGATACTGTCTGTAAAAACAAAATACAAGATCAAAGAAAAACATTATAACAACATGTAATTGCATTGATCTAACAAACTTTTGTTTCTGGTTGACTTAAAGCGAATTAGGAAGATAAATGTGTGATTCGTCCCTATTAGCAATAGAGTTCTACAGTTATACAGCAATTCAGCACAGACCCAGGCCTACCTTGTTCATGCCAAACTGATATTCTGTCGAGTCACTTTGGCCCGTACCTGTACCATAATCTTGTAAGGAAAAAGTTCAATGTGATTCCTACTTGGTATACACTAAAATAAAAAGTAAGTCTAAAAGACAAAATGGTGCTAATTTGCAGTGGGATTATTTAGGAGAGTACAAGAGACCCTGTCCTCACCAAAGTTTGAGAAAATTAAGGGAGTACACGTGTACAGCCATAACAGTGGAAGATGGTGAAAACATGACTTTCACTGGAAACTGAATTCATGGTGCAGGTATCAAACACATGGAAAAGTAGCAGTGTAAGGGGCTTTTACGGGTATAAAAGGGGCACCTGTTTGGTGCAAGAGCTGAATGTTTTGTCCAAGGCTAGACCACGGCTGGTGGTTAGCATTGTGACAGGGAACAGTACATTGAGAGAGTCAGAGTATGTCGAGTCAGAATTAGACAGATTAGAGAGAGGAGAGGCTGCGTGAAAGTCTGTCGGCATTCCACAGATCAGCTCATTTAGAGGATGATACCTATTATTTTTATTTCTGCATTGCTATTACTTACTGCAATTGAGATTTGTTTTAAATTCTAAAAATTATTTTGAAATTCGTTATGTGCTTTTTCCTGGTTCAGGTCAGGGTTTCACATATATAACCATATAACAATTACTGCACGGAAATAAGCCATCTTGGCCCTTCTAGTCCATGCTGAACGCTTATTCTCATCTAGTCCCACCGACCTGCACTCAGCCCATAACCCTTCATATATATTCCTAAACCAATGAGATGACACACATGTGCAAGGCCACAAGTAAACACGATTGGAACTAGCACAAACACATTGAGTTTAGGAGCTGAGAGGTAATGTTGCCACTATATAGGACCCTGGTCAGACCCCACTTGGAGTACTGTGCTCAGTTCTGGTCGGCTCACTACAGGAATGATGTGGAAACCATAGAAAGGGTGCAGAGGAGATTTACAAGGATGTTGCCTGGATTGGGGAGCATGCCTTATGAGAATAGGTTGAGTGAACTCGGCCTTTTCTCCTTGGAGCGACGGAGGATGAGAGGTGACCTGATAGAGCTGTAAAAGATGAGTAGAGTCATTGATCATGTGGATAGTCAGAGGCTTTTTCCCAGGGCTGAAATGGTTGCCACAAGAGGACACAGGTTTAAGGTGCTGGGGAGTAGGTACAGAGGAGATGTCAGGGGTAAGTTTTTTATGCAGAGTGTGGTGAGTGTGTGGAATGTGCTGCCGGCAATGGTGGTGGAGGTGGATATGATAGGGTCTTTTAAGAGATTTTTGGATAGGTACATGGTGCTTAGAAAAATAGAGGACTATGGGTAAGCCTAGTAATTTCTCTGGACGGGACATGTTCGGCACAACTTTGTGGACCGAAGGGACTGTATTGTGCTGCAGGTTTTCTTTGTTTCTATGTTCCTATTATGATGAGTAAACCAAGCTGAGATGAGTCCAGAGTTGACCCCCCCCCCCCCCGTGAACTATGCTGCAGATGTGAGAGAGAGAGAGAGAGAGAGAGAGAGAGAGAGAGAGACAAAGATTTAAAGTTATGGCTCCATGGCTGATTATTTACTTTTGCTTGTGTGGATTCTTAATGAGACAGGACGGCTGGTGCCCTGCAAGGGGAGATAAAAAGCAGGTCTGCGAAGACACAAGCAGACACACCATGGGACACTGAAAGAGCGTTGTGCACCCACGTGAAGGTGGGGGTTTGGAGGATCGATTCAGGGGAATCGATCAGTGGCTCTCAGTGTGAGAAGGTGCGACTGGTGGGGACTTGTGTGCGTGTCCACCCTTGCCTGGGTGACAAGCCTACCACTGAAGAACGGTCGTGCCCGGTACGGGGTCACAGTCGGTGACCATAACTGCAATAGGAAGACAATAGAAGGTTCGACAGCAATGGCATCACCTCTCGCTCTCTCTCTCTCTCTCTCTCCAACAGTACACCAGCAACTACCTTGACCTAAACTAAACTGAACTGAACTCTGCATCATCGTAAGACTATTCATTTACCCCTAGACTTTGAAAGAGCTTGGTTTTGATTCCTATTTCCACACTTCTGTATATATCATTGCTAACCTGTTTCATATATTTGCATTTTATAGTACTGTATTACTTAGTTTACTAATAAACTCTATTAATTAAAGTAATACCAGACTCCAACGTATTATTCCATTTCTGCTGGTTTGGTAACCCGGTCACGGGGTACGTGACACTATGAACAGCAGTACAGAAATCAAAATATTACTTATCATCCTCTAAATTAGTTGAACTGCAGAATGCTGACAAACAACAACGGACTCAGTACCGATCCCTGCGCCACACTAGTCACAGGCCTCCAGTTAGCGAGGCAACAATTTACAAACTACTCTCAGAGTTCACCTATGAAGCCAATGTAAAATCCAATTTACTAACTCATCCTGAATGCCAGGAGACAGGACGTCCTGTTGTTAACAGTCTCCTCTGAGTTCTGCGTCCAAGGAGTTTGTACTTTTCCAAACAAAAAGGAATAATTTTACATTCATTTAGAAAAGTGGTTAGTGATGTACATTTTTCTGCTTAAAATCTCTCAATGTTATAGTTTTAGACTGCAGACCCTGCGACCAACCATAACATGAAAAATGAAGTCAAGCAACTCTTGGAATTCAATTCCATGGCACAGCATGTTTGTCAATGGAATACCCATCCGCTGAGTACATTGCCCACAGATGTGGACTTTTGTAAGGGAATCAAGGAATACAGAGATGGTGCAGAGATAGAATTTCTGCCATGGTCTTCAATAGTAGAGAATGTTCAATGGGCCAAATGGCCTTCTGTTACTCTGGATTCTTACTTTCTTCACTTGTTTGAAGAGAAGGTCTCACTGCCTTCTGCCTGGAGGAGTAATCAGAAGGTACAGTGATGTGTACGTAGTGAAGTTCCGGAACAGCCACTGTTCCTCAACCATTTGGTTCTTGAAGCAGCTGACACAAGCCTAGTCACCCCATTTACCAATACTATGACCAGATCGATTGTGTATAATTTGCTTTATTTTGCAGTTACTGCCTATTACCCAGCTGGTGTTTAGGGCAGCAAAGAAGGTCCATTGTCTCTGTCTGTCCATGGCCATCTTCTCTATTGTGCCCCAGATGTAACTCAGGGTCCTCATTTCTGCCTCAGTGATGTGGCATCAAGTTGTCTTTGGTCTCTTGTGTTTCCTCCACCCTTCAGGGGTCCAGTGAAGTTCTGTCTTGATGATGAAGTTGGCCTCTCTTATCATCATGTGCTAAATCCATCTCCAATGTTTCCTCATGATGATTGTGGCCAGGTCCTCTTGATGACACTGAAAGAGAAGGGCATGGTTGGAGATCCTTCTTGGCCAGAAAATACAGAGTTCGTTCCGGAGGATCATTGTATGAAATGATGACCGTTTGGCATTGAGCTCACCTGGAAGTGAAGTTCTGCTGTCCCCAATGACACAAAATTTTACTTTGTCGGACATTATAGCATTCAAACCCTGCCACAGCTGTTGAACATCCCTCTTTGATTCCAGTCTAGTCTGGAATCTCCACTTTGCCTGAGAGACAGCTTTGCAGAGATCATACCTGCACCTTTTGTAGCATTCTCGATCTCCAAACTTGAATGCCTTTAATCCGGCTCTCAGAGCATTCCAGATTTCATTGTTCATCCAGGGCTTCTGATTGGCAAAAACCCTGAAGGATTTTGTGGGGACACACTCATCCATTGCTGTTTTAATAAAGTTTGTAATGACTCTGGCATAGTCACTCAGCACTTCAGATGAGTTCCAACACGGCCCAGTTCACTGACTCAAGGCAATCCTGTAGCCATTCCTCTGCCTCCCGAAACCACCTCTTACTTGTCTTGATCTCTGGAGTCTTGCTCTTTAGTCACTGCCTGTATTCACGTAGCAGAGGTGCAGCCAAATGATCTGACTTGCCAAAACATGGTCTCCGGAATGAACGATAGGCATTCTGTGTCATAGTGTAGCGGTAGTCTAGTGCGTTGGGACCTCTGGTGCAACAGGTGACATGCTAGTGATAATTGGGCAGAGTTTCCTTCAAACTGGTTAAAGTCACTGACTATAACTTACAATGCATCGGGATGGTCCGTTTCTTCTTCACAGACAGCTTCATGCAGTTTCACAAATGTTTGCTTACAGGATCATGGATGAGATCTCCATGTGGAATGGTCTGCATTTAATTATTAATTGCCCACATTCAGGTGACAAGAAGTTGAAATAAGCCCAATGTTGATCCACTTAAGAGAATTGACTAAAAAGCTTATGCTGACACCTTTTCCCTTCTCAGAGTTGAAGGTTTGATATATTCTGAAAATTATAAAATCTTCCGCTTGTACCACTGCGTCAGGGGTGTCTACATTTAACCAGGTTTCAGTGCAACAACAACTGAGATCTGCCTTATCTGCCTCTGAGACAGCAGCCTTGTCCTGAGATTGTCAATCTTATTTTCCAGTGACTGCACATTCGCCAACAAGATGCTGGGTAGAGGAGGCCTCATCCCCCTGCACTTCAATCTGGTTCGAATTCAATCTCTCCTGCCATGTTTTCAGCCATGCCGTTGACCCTTAAAGGCGCCACTGCCCTTAACCGGTCCATATTCAACTGTCAAACGTGAGCTCTGAAGATCATTGATGTCATTTCATTCTCTGTTGTTAAGAGGAAATTTATATTCTGCAGATGCCGTAAGAGTGGTTCAAAAGGAGTATATTTAAGAGGAAAACTAGTACAATTTCCTGCAGCCCGCTGAGAGTCGCCAATGTACACCAGTGCTATCTTGGAGTGGCCCGTTGATCAGCCTGTTCTTGTCACGTCTGCTGGGTGAGCATCATGTCCGTTTATGGATTTCATGTTGTGGAAAGAGGGACCCTCCTTTGACCAGATAGTTCATGGCACAGAATTTTAACAGTCTTTCACCGTTGTTATTCATTGTTTCAGATCCATGGTGCCTGTGACCCTAGTGAAATGCAAGTTGATAGAACATAGAAATCTACAGCACATTACAGGCCCTAGTTATTCCCCACTTTGGGGTTTAGATCTCCCATGACGATCGGAAGTCCACGGCATGTTGTTAACTCTACCTCCGATTGCAGTTGCTCATAGAAACTTACTTTTCTTCAAAATCACTATCATTAGTCGGAGCATAGCACTGGATCACAGTCATGTTCACTTGCTTCCCTCTTAGCCTGACTCTCATCAGTCTACTGTTCATTGGTTTCCACTCCAGCAAGCACTTCTCAATGGCTTTCTTCAAAATGACAGCTACACCATCATGATGCTAACCATCTTCCCTTCCCGAGCATAAAACTGTTTCAGCAGTCGCTGACTTCAGTCTGAATAAAGGAAAGAATAAACAGGAAAAAGGACAGAGGGGGAGCAGTTACTGGGAGTTTGAGAATTCCACGTTCATGTGCCAGGATGTAAATTACCCAGATAGACTACGGGGTGCTATTTTATATCAAAATGCAGCAGGCTATAGTGAGGACGTTTGCCCAGAAAAACCTGCAAAACAGAACTTGATCTTCAAATAAACAGCAAAAGAATGGCGGGCAACAGGGGAAAGACTAGGGCAGTGGGATTTATTGGTGGACACTCACAAATAGGTAGCAATAGCTGGATGGTCTTGTCCTGTGAAGTGAACATTGATGATTAAAGAGTAAATTCTGGTGAAACTTAAGGACAGAAGTACTCACCTGTGAGTTTGGTGTAAGCCTCCATGTCATCAATGGCTGTTGACATTCTATACTGCTCCCCACCTGTGCCGCTGATCTGGATGTGTGGATCTGCCAACACCATTGCTTCTGTGATCCTAATGGATGAACATGTTGAGAATCGTGTCAGTATTGTTGTCCACACAACCTCCTTCTGATGTTGACAGCAAACACAAGAAATGGATGTGGGAATGGCCTCAGCTTACTTGGGCTATGGGAGAGGAAGGGTAAGGAAACATGTGTTCAGATTCACCACTCATCAGCAACACCCGAGTGAACACTGCAACAAACACTCCTCGTTCTGGTTAGTAAAGGGTGTGACCACATTATCTGCCAGTTAGTAGCCATAGGTTGACCCATGTGGTTACAGTGCCTTTCACACAAGCCAGTGCCTTTCACCAGCACAAGGGCTGGGAGAAGATGAGTGGGTGGACACAAGGGTGTAAAATGAGTGAAAGCACCGTACCAGCCACACTGCAGGAATACTCACATGCTCTCAATGATGTTGACCACTTTGTGCTGATAGGCCCTGCGATGCAAGGCGTTACGTGTGTAAAACATGTTGTACAAGTCGCCAGCTACCTGTAGAACAAGATGGAAAATGAGAGATTACTTCACCCTGTGTGTGTCAGGAACAGACCCCAGGCATTGAGTATCAACATGCAAGTTAGTCACTGATATCATGATGATACTTTTATCCCAGTTAGCAGATCAGACAGATGCCAATATCTCTGCTCCATCACATAACCCCATTCATTCAGGGATTTTAATCTCAAATTATTATCCAACAGCCATTCCTGTAAACTGACCGATGTCCCAACACCACTCTTAAACCTCTGTACTTCTGTTATTTGTGCCCCTCCTCCCCATTTTGCTTAATTTTCCATGTTTAACTTTAAATTGTTTTTATATCTGCAGATGAATTTCTAAATGATCAGCAAGTTCTGAAAGAGTGAGAACATAGACCATTACACCACAGTGCCAACCATTGAAACTACTCCACACTCAATCCAACACTTCCCTCCTACATAACCCTCCGTTTTCCTTCCATCTGTGCCTATCTAAGAGTACCATAAATATCCATAATGTATCTGTCTCGAACACAACCCCTGACAGAGCAGTCCACCCACCCGCCACTCTCCCAGTAAGCCAAGCCTACCTCTGACACCCAACTATATTTCACTACAATCACCTTAAAATTATGCCCCCTTGTATTATCCATTTCTGCTGTGGTAAAAAGTCTCTGACTGTCCACTCTCCCTATGCCTCTTATCATCTTATATACTTCTATCAAGTCATCTCTCATCCTCCTTCATTCTAGGAGAAAACCATTACCTCGTGGCTCTGGAACTCAATCCCACAACTACTGAAGACCAACAAACCATATTCCTTCCTAATAATCCTATCAACTAGTGCAGCAACTTTGAGGGCTATGAATGTGGATTCAAAGATCTCTCTGTTCCTCCTCACTGCTAAGAATAGAACCATTAACCCTGTACTAGTTATGGCTACCCTAAAGTTTAAATCTTCTCTTCTACCGTAGTTCAATGAGACCCATTCTCACTGATCCCCCATTGTGATCTCAGCTGTTCTTTGACTGTTCAGCTCTGCACAGCCAGTTATCACATAGAAACATAGAAATCTACAGCACATTACAGGCCCTTCGGCCCACAATGTTATGCCGACAATGCAACCTACTCTAGAAATTGCTTAGATTTTCCCTAGCGCATTGCCTTCTATTTTTCTAAGCTCCACGTACCTACCTAAGAGGCTCTTAAAAGACACTATTGTGTCCGTTTACACCATTACTGCTGGCAGTGCATTCCATGCACCCACGACTCTGTGAGAAAAAGCTACCCCTGACATCCCCTCGGAACCTATTTCCATGCACCTTAAAACTGTGCCCCCTCATACTAGCCATTTCAGCCCCGGGAATAAGCCTCTGGCTATCCATATGATCAATGCCCCTTATCATCTTATACACCTGTATCAGGTCACCTCACATCCTCTGTCGCTCCAAGGAGAAAAGGTCAAGTTCACTCAAACTATTCTCATAAGCTATGCCTTCCAATCCAGGCAACATCCTTGTGAATCTCCTCTGTACTCTTTCTATAGTATCCTCATCCTTTCTGTAGTGAGGTGGCCAGAACTGAAAACAGTACTCCAAGTGGGGTCTGACCAAGGTCTTAAATAACTCTAACATTACCTCATGAATCTTGAACTCAATCCCACGGCTGATGAATACCATACGCCTTCTTAACAACGCTGTCAACTTGCGCAGCAGCTTTGAATGTCCCATTGATACAGAACCCATGATCTCTCAGATCCTCCACATTGCCAAGAGTGTTACCATTAGTATTATATTCTGGCTTCAAAACCTCTCTCTGGTGCTTCTCTTCATTCCCTTTCTCCATGTTCCACTCTCCTCTCCTATCAGATGTCTTTTTCAGCCTATTACCTTTTCCACCTATTAGTTCCCAGCTGCTCACTCTATCCCCCCGTCCCCACTCACCTACCTTCCCCCCACCTGACTTCACCTATCACCTTCCAGCTTGTACTCTTCCCCTTGCCCCCCCCCCCCCCCCACAGCTTCTTCTAATTTCCTTTCTGGTCTTGATGTAGGGTCTCAGCCCAAAACATTCATTCTTTTTTTCCCTCTGTTGAAGATGCCTGATTTCCCTAGCACTTTGTTGGTGATACTCTGGATTTCCAGTATGTGTAGAATCTTTTGTGTGTACTTCTCCGTGATGTTAGTATAACAACCTTTGAGATAATATTTCTGACTCACAATATACAACCATTACAATGAGTTCAGGCTGGATAAGCCAAGAATTTTCAAACCAAACTTAAAGAGACCCTGCTGCTTCTCAAAACATTCATCACCTTATCTCGAAAGCATATGACCTTCATTCTGTCGACTTCACAGACTCGAGCATACTTCAGGATGCGTTGATAGTCAAAGTTGTTCGGGATTCCAAGATGGTAACTATCCCTTCAGAGACATGAAAACACATTAATAGCAGCCACTGTCATTTCTTTGGTAACTGATTTATTGTGACATGTACAGTGAAAAGCTTTGTTTCACTTGCCATCCAGTCAGATTATCCTAAAAGACAACTTTGTCAAAGTAGGAGAAAAGGAAAAGCAATAAGAGAAGGCAAAATATAGTGCTACAGTTACAGAGCAAGTGCAGGCAGACAAATAATGTGGGAGGGCTGCAACAAGGTAGATTGAGAGATCAAGAGTTCATTATCATTCAACAGGACTTTTCAACAGTGTAATAACAGTAGAATGAAGCTGTCTGAACATGGTGATGCACCATCAATAACTCACGCTGAGACTTAGGAAGTGAGATATCGGCTTTTATTGACTGGAAGAACAACACTACATCCTGGGAAAATGAGGGAGAGCAGCAGACCAGTCGCCTTTATACAGGGGTCTGTGGGAGGAGCCACAGGAGCAGTCAGCAGGGTCTGTGGGAGGAGCCACAGGAGCAGTCAGACAGGTATATCTAGTTCACCACACATGGTGGTACGGTCTCAAACTTTTCCATATTCTGCTCAACGGAAGGAGAAGACGAGAGAATCTCCAGGGTGAGGGGCTGTAGCTGCAGACAGAGTCCATGATGAGGAAGCAGGTTTCATGTTGGCCGGAGCTGTCTCTGCAATTCCATGCAGTCTCAGACAGAGCATTTCCATATCAAACTGTGATCCAGTCAGGATGCCATGGTGCATCAACAAAAATCTGTGAGGATCAGTGGGGAACAGGTTGAATAACTTCAGTTTTCTGAAGAAGTAATGGTGGGTGTAACACACACACACACACACTCTCACTCCCACCCACACACACACACACACTCTCACTCCCACCCACACACACACACACACTCTCACTCCCACACACACACACACACACACACACACACACACACACACACACACACACACACACACACACACACACACACACACACACACACACACACACACACACACACACACACACACACACAAAATCTGGGTAACACACACAAAATGTTGAAGGAACTCAGTCGGCCAGGCAGCATCTCTGAAAAAGAATACAGTCGATGTTGCGGGCTGAAACTCTTTGGCAGGACTGAACTTGGCCATTTCTGATTTTCAATCATTAAGCTCCCAGCAGAAACGATTAAGCCTGGTCCAAATTAACTAAGCCATGTTCCTGGTAAGCTCACACTGAGAAAAGTCAGAGATGATGTAACACTCAAAGGCAGTTGATGAAGACTACAGAGAGGCCTACATACCTGGCAAAGTAATCCCACTTATCGACATCAATCCCAGTTCGCTTATTGGCAACGATTTCATACAGAAAGCTTTTCTCCTGAGAACGACCCTTGTACGGCCACTGGGGAGATTAGATAGCAGAGTTAGTGATGAGCAGCACACAGGGAGTGAAGATGGATCCACCACTCAGGCTCTCCCTCATTCCCTCCACATCACACAGACCGAGTGCAACCCCAGTGGGAAAACCAAACCGTACTGGCCCAGGATGAGAGGTAGCACCTCGCCCAACAGATCAGCAACAGGAACCAAAGGGGCGAACTGTGAGTGGAGATGGGGGTGCGGGTGAAGTCCTTAACGGAACCTACTCTGTACTTACCAAGGAGTCATGGAATCAGAGAGCACTGCCGCACAGAGGCAGGCATTTCAGCCCATCTAGCCAGTGCCAAACTGTTATTCGGCCTCGTCCCATTGACCCACACCAGGATTAAAGTCTCCAGCCTCCCTTTCAAGTTCAAGTTAAAGTTTGTTGTCATCTGACTATATATTTACAACCAAATGAGATCATCTGCCTCCAGACCATGGTGCACTCACAGATCATATACCTCACACACCACATAAAACAAAATATTACCATGAGTAAATTAATAAAATATAATCTGAAGTCTATGTAGTGTGCAGCACAGATAAACAGTAAACGTCTTGCTGTTGGTGTGACGAGATCTCATTGGTGGCAGGTATTCATCGGTCTCACAGCCTGAGGGAAGAAGCTGTTACCAGGCTGGTAGTCCGAGTCCTGATGCTCCTGTGCCACCTTCCTGACAGAGGGGTTCAAAGAGATAGTGGGATGGGTGGTAGGAATCCTCAACAAAGCTTTGGGCCCTTCATATACAACACCCCTATAGGGGGGAGGGAGCCCTGGAGTGTGTTTTATTATAGATGGGAGGGGGGATAAGTACTACTTTGATTTGTTCTCCCAAAGTGCACTAACACTTATTTGCACTAAATTCCATCTGCCATTTTTCAGCATATTTTCCAGATCCTAGTGCAAGTTTCGACAGACGTCCTTGCTATGCACTAAACCCCCAATTACGATGTCATCCACGGATTTGCTGATCCAGTTTTCCATCTTATCATCCAGACCATTTATTTAGATGACAGGCATCAATGGATCCAGTGCCAATCCCTGTGTCACACTCATCATGGGCCTCCGGTTAGAGAGGCAATCATTTACAAAATACTCCCAGGATTCACCTATGAAGTCTATGTAAAATCCATTTCACTAACTCGTCCTGAATGCCAGGAGAATGAACGTGCTTCTGATAACAATCTCCTTTGAGTTCAGAGAATTACTGGAAGCCTTGATAGCCGTCTTCACTATCCACTATGTCATCTGCAAATATCATGATAATTTTTCCCACATTATCATCCACACTGTTGATGTCACTGTTGAAAAGGATCTTGGCGATTGTAGGGATGACTTGCAGTGGACTGAAAAGCTGGATATTAACTGAAAAGTGGATATTAAGAAAGAGAATATGCTGGAGCTTTTGGAAAGCATCGTTGGATAAGTCACCGGGACCAGACGAGATGTACCCCAGGCTACTGTGGGAAGCGAGGGAGGAGATTGCTGAGCCTCTGGCAATGATCTTTGCATCATCAATGAGGACGGGAGAGGTTCCGGAGGATTGGAGGGTTGTGGATGTTGTTCCCTTATTCAAGTCAAGTCTCACCATGTTCAATGTTCTCTTTTCCATGTTTGTATGTAGGCTTAACATCTTCATTCCCTGCAGCCCATCCACTAGCTGCCCTGGCACTCTGGTTCCCATTCCCCTGCGACTTTAGTTTAAACTCCCCAGAGCAGCACCAGCAAACCTTCAAAAAAGGAGGGTGCTGTTGTAGTCTTTTTCTAACTGCCAACGGGACATCAACCGTCTCAACTTCACCACACCTTGTTCCAATTCCAACCTCACTCCTTCTGAACACTCTGCTCTCCACTGCCTCCGCACCAATTCCAACCTTACTATAAATCCTAACCTTGTGGCTAAAGGGGTCGGGGGTATGGAGAGAAGGCAGGTACAGGGTTCTGAGTTGAATGATCAGCCATGATCATACTGAATGGCGGTGCAGGCTCAAAGGGCCAAATGGCCTACTCCTGAAACTATTTTCTATGTTTCAAAAACCCACTGATAAGGGGGGGGGGGGCGCTATTGTAGTCTTTTTTGGTGTGGTATACTGCATCCGGTGCTCCCGGTGTGGCCTTCTGTATATTGGTGAGACACGACACAGACTGGGAGACCGTTTCGCTGAACACCTATGCTGTCCTCCAGAGAAAGCAGGATCTCCCAGTGGCCGCACATTTTAATTCTATGTCCCATTCCCATTCTGATATGTCTATTCATGGCCTCTTCTACTGTCAAGATGAAGCCACACTCAGGTTGGAGGAACAACACCTTATATTCCGTCTGGGTAGCCTCCAACCTGATGGCATGAACATTGACTTCTCTAACTTCCGTTAATGCCCCCCTCCCCTTCTTTCCCAATCCCTTATTTATTTATCTATCTATCTATTTATTTTCCCTTTTTTTCTTCTTTTCTCTCTCTGTCCCTCTCACAATCACTCCTTTCCTGCTCTCCATCTCCCCCGGAGCTCCCCTCCCCCTTTCTTTCTCCCTAGGCCTCCTGTCCCATGATCCTTTCCCTTCACCAGCTGTGTATCCCTTTTGCCAATCAACTTTCCAGCTCTTAGATTCATCCCTCCCCCTCCTGTCTCTCCTATCATTTTGGATCTCCCCCTCCCCCTCTCAAATCTCTCACTATCTCTTCTTTTAGTTAGTCCTGATGAAGGGTCTCGGCCCGAATCGTCGACTGTATTTCTTCCCATAGATGCTGCCTGGCCTGCTGTGTTCCACCAGCATTTTGTGTGTGTTGCTTCAAAAAAGGATATTCTTCCCCCTCCAGTACAGGTGCAAACTCGCCTCTCTATACAACTCTCACCTTCCCCTCAAGAGAACCCAATGATCCAGAAATATGAAGCCCTCCCTCCTACACCATCTTCTTAGCCATGTGTTAAACCACATTATCTTCCTATTTCTGTCCTCACCTGCACGTGGCACTGGCAGCAATCCTGAAATCACCCCCATGTAGAAGCTCTCCTTTAAATTAGCACATAAACCCTTGAACTCTCCCTATAGGACCTTGTCACCCCTCCTGCCTATGTTATTTATGCTGATATCGGACATGATCTCTGGATGTTCACCCTTCCCCATAAGAATGCTTTTGACTTGTTTCAAATGTCCTTGAGAAGGAATATACAACCCGGAACCACATTCTCACCACGAGAACCTCCTCTCTGGTCCTCTAGCCAATGGCTCCACACTTATGTCTGAGACTGACTCATCATTGCCTCCTCAATTCCAGGTCTACTAATACTGGACAAGTCCAACGACGGCAGTGACAGCTACATCATGCAAATGAATAGTAGTGATCAGGGGGCAAAAACAGTAATTTAATTATTTAGCTCTCTTTTGTTTGGGTGTACATAAACCAAAGTAAAATTTCCAGCTTATACTCCAATTCCATAGTTCAACAGTGTCACTCACCTCTGAGCCCTCAGAAGCATCGTCTCTTTCTGGACCATTGATCAGTTCCTTTATAAAATCCACATCAACAGGCAACACCAGACCATAGCTTTGCAGGTCCAAATTATTAGAGAAAATCAAGTGTTCGAACATCCTAATTGAAGCATCCTCGTGCTGAAGCAACAACACATCAGAGGAAAGAGTGAGTCATCATTTTATGCAAATGACTGATATTAAAATTAACAATTTTAACTGGATCAGTGGTCTAGTTTACTGCATTAACGCCCATGGACAGCAAGTTGATGTCACACCACACAATGCCAGCAGCTCATGTTCATATCGATATAAATTTTTGTCATGTCACTGTCACACAACATGAAAACAGGCCACAAAGTACACTCCAGATGTTGTCAAATCAACACGTACAAACAAGCTGGAGGAACTCAGCAGGTCAGGCAGCATCCGTGGAAACGAGCAGTCAACGTTTCGGGCAGAGACCCTTCGTCAGGACTGAAGAAGGAGGGGGCAGGGACCCTATAAAGAAGGTGGGAGGGAGGGTGGAAGGTGCCAGGTGAAAAACCAACCGGAGGAAAGATCAAGGGGTGGAGGAGGGGAAGCAGGGAGGGGATAGGCAGGAGAGGTGAAGAAGGAATGTAAGGGGAAAAAATATTCGATGTTCTTGCAAGCATAAGTGCTACACCTGTCCCTACACCTCCTCTCTTACCACCATTCAGGGCCCCAAACAGTCCTTCCAGGTGAGGCAACACTTCACTTGTGAGTCTGTTGGGGTAATCTATTGCATCCGGTGCTCCCGGTGCGGCCTCCCCTACATCGGCGAGACCTGACGCATATTGGGGGACCACTTCGTCGAGCACTTCCACTCCGTCCGCCACAACAGACAGGATCTCCCGGTTACCACCCACTTCAACTCTCCTTCATATTCCCATTCGGATATGTCCATACATGGCCTCCTCTAATACCATGATGAGGCCAAACTCAGGTTGGAGGAGCAACACCTCATAAACCATCTGGGTAGTCTCCAGCCCCTTGGTATGAACATCGAATTCTCCAACTTCCGGTAATTCCCTCCCTCTCCCTTCCCCCATCCTACTTTCACTCTGCCTCCTCTTCTAGCTGCCTATCAGCTCTCTCATGATTCTGCCTTCTTCTACTACCCATAGTGCTTCCCCCTTAGAATCCTTCTTCACCTCTCCTGCCTATCCCCTCCCTGCTTCCCCTCCCCCACCCCTTGATCTTTCCTCTGATTGGTTTTCCACCCTCTCCCCACCCTCTTTATATGGCCCCTGCCCCCTCTTTCTTCAGTCCTGACTAAGGGTCTCAGCCCAAAACGTTGACTGTTTGTTTCCACGGATGCTGCCCGACCTGCTTGGCCCAACTGCTCCATGCTGACCAAGATGGCCATAATAGCAATTCCCATTTGTCAGTATTTGGCCCATAATCTTCTAAACCTGTCCCATCCATCTACATGTACAACTATCTTTTGGAACTTATTAAATTGTTCCTTCCTCAACCACTTTCTCTATCAGCTCATTGTACATACATGCCTCTCTCTGTGTAAAAAGCAGTTGCCCAAGTTTCTATGAAACCTCTCTCCTGTCACCTTAACCCATGCCGTCTAGTTCTTCAATTCACCCTAACTATGCTACTATGATCTTATACACCTCTGTATGATCAGCCCCTTTTCGCCTGTCCTTTAATCAATAAAGTCCCAATCTGCTCAGCCTCTCTCAATCTCTCAAGTCACAGTGACATCCTTGTAATCTTAGAGGCATTTATTCTGAGACCAGGTTGACGAAAACTGAACACAACATTCCCAATATGGCCTCACCAACATGTTGCACAACATGTCCAACGGCTATACTCAAATCCCTGAATGATGGAGGCGGGTGTGTGAAATGCCTCCTTCACCACACAGTCCAGCTGTCACCCCACGTTCAAGAAAACCATCTTATTGCCCAGATCTTATTCCAGCAACAGATGGTAAACACCACCTCTAACCACAGCTGTCTGCTTCAGGGACGGCCAAGACTAAGGCTGACTGCTCCAGAGGGCAATAGACAACAACATGGCTGCAACTCCAGAGTCACAAATGGACCAGGCTCTGAGCATCATGACCATGGCTTTCTGTCCCAGATCTGATCCACTTCAAATTGGCCTACCACTGTGAACCTTTGGATTTCTTGCCATGTAACCAACCTTCATGTTACCATTTCTTCCACATGGCACAAGCAGTTCTATATCACTGAGCCATACCCGTTGGAAGCTGGGTTGAGACATCTCACTCAGAATGCATGGGACGCGGATATACACTCAGTGACCACTTTATTAGATACTTAATTATGTGGCCATTCAGTGTATGTTTGTGGTCTTTTGCTGTTTTAACCCATCTACTTTAAGGTTTGACATCCTGTGCCATTCAGAGATGCTCTTCTATAGTGTGGCTATTTGAGTTACTGATGCCTTCCTGTCAGCATGAACCAATCTGGCCATTCTCCTCTGACCTCTCTCATTAACAACGCATTTTTCCCCCACAGATTTGTTTCTTTGGACCATCCTCTGTAAATCCAGAAACCATTGTGTGGTACCCCAGAAGTGGTAGAAGAGTCGTTGTGACATTCCCTTCACTGGAAATCTGCCGCTCCACTCTGAGTGAATCTCCCTAAAAACAAGGTCTGCATTGATGGGATTCTGGTACCTAACCCACTGCCTCATCTCTGCTAATACACACCGTTACTCAAAGCATACGGAGAGAGTTACCTTCCATTTCAGATCTTGCCGCATTTCGGAGATAAATTGTCCATCAAACAAGTGTGAAAATGGTCCATGACCTGGGAAATGAAACATCAGTGTTACAGTGGAAAGACTCTTAATTGAACAGAAGGGACAGAGAAGGACTCAGGATTAAAATCTCATCAGCATAAGGTCACCCTGAAAGAGCAATACACTTCCAGCAAATCACTGCCTCGATTACTGTGACCTGCACCGTCATTCCTTGGAGACCAGGAGCTGGGTTTGAAGTCTTTCTCCGAGACATCCCTCTTTGCACTGAGCCCAATCTCTGAAGTCAACAAATAGCCCAAACTTTGCAAAACTATAAAAGGGAGGTTGCTGTCCCACCAACTGCTCCCATGCTCCTGTAGTGCCTTCACCTGCGAGGTACATCGGCCTCTACACAGCTGCCCCCTCACCTAGATCATGGCAGAGTCCAGCGATCTGAACACACAGGATATCCCGATCATCAACCTGAAGTTCTGGTTGGCGCCTAGCCAGGACTTTCACCAGTTCTCCTGCCAGATGAGCCACACTGCAGGGCAAAGAGACAGCCATCAAATACAGACACACAAACTGCTTTCAAATACCATTTACCCTAAATGTCCATACTTGATACAAGTATAGATGCTAATAATTGCCTTGTCATAGTCTCTGCTGTTTACTAATACCAATGATTATGGTGAGATGTTGAACAGGTTGGGACTTTACTCATGGGAGGAAAGAAGAATAAGGGTGATCTTATAGAGGTGTATAAACCAGGAGGGGCACAGGCAGGGTAAATGCATTGTCTTGAGGCATGGGTTTAAGGTGAGAGGGGGGAGCTTTAATAGGAATCTGAGTGGCAGTCTTCCTCACTAAGAATGTGGTTGATAGATGGCATAAACTGTCAGAGGAAGTGGTTAAGGGAGGGACGTTAATGAGAACCAGCTTCAATTCTCTCCAGGTTAGAGGTCCATTGAAAGGGGGATGTTCATAAACACAGTGTCGACACACAGCTTGGTTCAGTCTCGCCTTCTCTGCTCCGATCTCAGTTCTGCATTTTACCTGGTGATCACCACTTTGCTTCACACTGTCCCGTGGCCTCCGTCCCACTCAGTAATACGGGTCACTGTCTGCCTGACAGAGAATGCATTCTCACACAGTCAACATCACAATCAAGGAATTCACATCATATTACTTCAGAGTTCTGTTAGAGCATTTCACGGATGTGTTGGTTGTCCATTGCTTCTGACGATGATGTAACCTGTTTGGGAACAGTTTTACAGTAAAAGAGCCATTGCCCTGGGACAGTTCCACTCTCTTGGCCTCAATAATCCTGGTCCAATGGTATGAAAGATCGTTACGACTGGAGACTTTCTCAGCTGCGGTGGATGGATAGCCGTGTCACCTTTTGCCCGTGTCGTGCCCTTCGCTCTCCATGAGGCGTTGCAGCACCGCCTTCTTGGCTGTTGGATCTTGTAATTGATCTTATCTGCCCAGCCCGCCAGAACTGGCTTCAACTGCTGGCGTAGGCACGTCCGCTATCTTACCGGGGTTGGACCTTCCCGGCTACCCTCAAACAAGAGAAAACCTGTAGATGCTGGAAATCCAAGCAACACGCACAAAATGCTGGAGGAACTCATTAGGCCAGGCAGCATCTACGGAAAAATGTACAGTCGACGCTTCGGACCAAAAATCATCGGCAGGACTAGGGAACAGAAAAGCTGAGGAGCAGATTTAAAAGGTGTGGGGAGGGGAGACAGAACCACAAGGTGATAGGTGGGAACTTCCAGCTCTTTAATTCATCCTTCCCCCTTCAGGAATCACCTATCGACGCACTTTGCTTTAGATGGAAGACCTACGTGTGACAACTCATCAACTGACCAAGCTAAATTCCTGGGGTGTCCTTACCCAATGGGTTGCTTGAATCTCCCCGAACCCTTACGTGATGGGGTACTCAAATCTCCCTGAGTTCTTACCCGATGGGTGCTCGAATCTCCCGAGTCATTACCCGATGGGTGCTCAAATCTCCTGAGTCCTTACCTGATAGGATGCTCAAATCTCTGCGAATCCTTAACCAATGAAGTGCTCAAATCTCCCTAAATCCTTACCCGATGGTGTAATCGAATCTCCCTAAATTCTTACCCGATGGGGTGCTGGATTCTCCCTGAGTCCTTACCCGATGGAGTGCTCGAATCTGTTGTGGGAGGCCCCGGGATACACAAAGTATGCCCCCCCGAGCTGCTTAATGAAGCGGAGACGCTGGAACTGCGGCGTGTCTATGATGTCGACGAGCAGTGGATGCATCTCAATGTGGCCGTGGATCGGGTCGTTGAACACCTGTGGGGGAATTGAAAGGTCTCAGCTCACATCACAAGGCAGCTTTCTATCCCTCTGTCAAAGACAATGCCTGACCAATTGTATATTGTGTTTTATTCCCCTAAATAAACCAGTGAGCCTAACATCTGTAGTGAGAAAGTTATTGGAAGCTATTCTAAGGAACTGGATGTACAAGTAATTGAATAGAAAGGGACTGATTGGGAATATTCAACGTGGCTTTGTGCATGGAGGGTCATTTCTAACCAATCTTGTAGATTTCTTTGAGGAAGTTACCAGGAAAGTTGATGAAGGCAAGGCAATAGATGTTGTCTACATGGATTTAACAATACCTTTGACAAAGTCCTGAATGGGAGGTTGTTCAAGAACGATCAGTCGCTTGACATTCAGGATGAGGCAAAAAAATTGGATTGGACATTAGTTTCATTCAAGAAGCCAGAGGGTGATTGAAGTTGGTTGCCTCTCTGACAAATGGCAGGGCAAGGTGGTGAGATAGCAATGCGGGACAAAAAACGGCAGATGAACTTAATGGGTACTTCACATCTGTCTTCACTGTGGAAGACACTAGCAGTGTGCCAGAGGTCTGTGAGTGTCAGGGAGCAGGAGTGAGTGCTATTGCTATTACATAGGAAAAAGTGCTAGGCAAACTCAAAGGTCTTAAGGTGGATAAGTCACCTGGGCCAGATGGACTACATCCCAGAGTCCTGAAAGAGGTTGCTGAAGAGTTAACAGATGCATTGGTCATGATCTTTCAAGAACCTCTTGATTCTGGCATGGTTCTGGCTGGACTGGAAGAATGCAAATGTCACTCCACTTTTCAAGAAGGGAGGAAGACAAAAGAAAGGAAATTATAGACCAGTTAGTCTAACCTCAGTGGTTAGGAAAGTGTTTGAGTCTGTTATTAAGGATGAGATTTTGAGGTGCTTGGAGACGAATGATAAAATAAGTCAAAGTCAGCATGGTTTCTGTAAAGGGAAATCCTGCCTAACAAATCTGTCAGAGTTCTTGGAGGAGGTAACAAGCAGGGTGAACAAAGGTGAGGCAGGGGATGTCATTTATTTGGATTTTCAGAAGGCATTTGATAAGGTTCTTCATGTGAGACTGTTTAACTATAATATCCTATGGTGTTACAGGAAAGATACTGGCATGGATAGAGGAATGGCTGACAGGTAGGAGGCAGCGAGTGGGAATAAAAGGGGACTTTTCTGGTTGGCTGCTGGTGGCTACTGATGTTTATCAGGGGTCAGTATTGAAACCGCTGCTTTTCACATTGTTTGTCAATGATTTAGATAATGGAACTGATGGCTTTGTGGCAAAGTTTGCTGATGATAAGAAGATAGGCAGAGGGGTAGGTAGTGTTGAGGAAGCAATGTGATTGCAGCAGGACAAATTGGAAGAATGGGCATAATAGTGGCAGATGGAATGCAGTGTTGGGAAATGTGTGATAATGCATTTTGGTAAAATGGGGAGAAGTTTCATACATCAAAGGTGCAGAGGGACTTATTCCTCACGTAAGACTCTCAGAAGATTCATTTACAAGTTGAGTCTGTGGTAAAGAAGACAAATGCAATGTTGGCATTTATTTCAAGGGGAATAGAATATAAAAGCAAGGAGATAATGCTGAGGGTTTATGAGACACTAGTCAAGCCACACTTGGAGTATTGTCCACAGTTTTGGGCCCCGTATCTCAGAAAGAATGTGTCATCGTTGGAAACCACCCAGAGGATGTTCGCAAGAATGATTCCAGGAATGAAGGGGTTAACATATGAGGAGTATTTGGCATCTTTGACCTGTACTCACTGGAATTCAGAAGAACATTTGAAACTGACCTAATGTTGAAAGGACTAGATCAGGTGGATGTGGAGAGAATGTTTCCTATAGTGAAGATGTCTAGAACTAGAGGACACAGCCTCAGAATTGAGGTGCAACCCTTTAGACCAGAGGTAGGGAGGAATTTATTTAACTAGAGAGTAGTAAATCTGTGGAATACTCTGCCACAGTCTGCGGTGGAGTCCAAATCAAGACATATATGTAAGGTGGAAGTTGATCATTCTTCATCGGTCAGTGTATAAAAGAATATGGTGAATAGGCAGGTGTATGGGGTTGAGTGGGATCCAGGATCAGTCATGATGGAATGGTGGAGCAGACTCGATGGGCTGAATGGCCTAATTCTGTTCCAGTGTCTTATGGTCTTGTAATGCTATAACAACAACCTCTGACTGAATGTCAGCAAAACCACAGAAGTAATTATCATAGGTGGAAGTGCCTTATCATAGCTGTAGTTCCATGAGTAACTCCTCATCGGAGGATCTGAGGTGGAGAGGGTCAGTAGCTTTAAATTCCATGGCACTGTCATATCAGAGGACCCGCCCAGGGACAAGCATGTCAGTACCATCAGAAAGGTGGCACAATAGTGCCTCTACTTTCTTAGAGGTTTGCACAGAAATTTATTATGGTTGAATGACAATAAACTTGAACTAGGTTTGGCTTGTCATCTCAAATTTTGATGAACTTCTATAGATGCACAGTGGAGAGTATTCTATCTGGTTACATCATGGACTGACATGGAGCCCAGCAATGGAGATGTCTACAGAAAGTGATGGATACAGCCCTGACCATCACTATCAATTCATCCCCAACTTAAGACCACAAGATTTAGGAGCAGATATATGGCCATTTAGCCCATCAAGTCTGCTCCCCCATTTCATCATGGCTGATCCATTTCCCTCTCAGCCCTAATCAACTGCCTTCTCCTTTAACCCTTCATGCCCTGACTAATCAATAATTTTTCAACCTTTGCCTGAACTATCCTTAAAGTCAGCTTCCACAGCATTCTGTGGCAAAGAATTCCATAGATTTGCCACTCTCTGGCTAAAGAAATCCCTCCTCAACTCCATTCTAAAAGGATGCCTGTCTATTCTCAGGCAGCATCTTCTGGTCCTAGACTCGCCCACCATAGGAATCATCCTTTTCACATCCACTTAATCAAAGCCGTTCCTCTTTCGATAGGTTTCAGTTAGATCACCCTTCATTCTTGTAAATTCTAGAGAGTGGAGGCCCAATGCCATCAAACGCTCATCATATGACAAGACATTCAATCCTAGAATCATTTTTGTGAACCTCCTTTGAACCGACTCCAACGTCAGAACATTTTTTCTAAAAAAGGGGCCCAAAACAGCTCACAAGGATAGTAAATGTTGTTCTGCTGTTTAAGAAAGGCTCTAAAAATAATCAGGGAATTATAGGCAGCCAACCAGAAAAGGTTCCCATTATTCTCACTCTTTGCCTCCTGCCAATCAACCAATGCTCTAACCATGCTTGTGCCTTTCTTGTAATACCATGAGCTCCTAACTTGTTAAGCAGCCTTATGTGTGGCATCTTGCCAAGGCCTTCGAAAAACCCAAGGACATAACATTCACTGATTTTCCTTTGTCTATCCAGCTTGTTATTTCTTCTGTGACAGGGTTCAGAAATAACCCTAGTTTGGAATGGGGTCCAGAATTGACCCTATGAACTGTGCTGCTATTAAGAGAGAGAGAGGGAGGTGTCCAATGCAGTGAGAGAGAGAGGGGGAGAGAGACAGAAACTGCTCGAAAGATTGATGTTATGGTCTCTCTGAAAGTTGTTTACCTTTCCACAAGGACATTTGCCTGCTTGTTAAAGTTCCTGCAGAGAGAGGAGGGCGGAGCAGGTTGATGGACAGCTGGTGTCCAACATGTGGACATAAAAACCAGGTCCACTGGGACACCATGACACACACGGTTTCGGATGCTGAACGAGCTTTGTTGCACCCACAGGCAGGTGGGGTTTTTGGAGGATCAATTCAGGGAAATTGATCAGTGGCTCACGCAGTGTGAAAAGGTGCGACCGGTGGGGAATTATTTGTGTGTCCACCCTCGCCTGGGTGATAATTCCATCACTGAAGAATGGATGTACGTGTTATGGTCACAGTCAGTGACCACAACAGAATTTCAGAAGACAACGGGAAGATTGACAGCATCAGCTCACCTCTCACCTCTCTCTCTCCAATGTGACTCAACTAACTACCTCAAACTGAACTGAATTCTCTTCATCATCGTAACACTATATTCATTCACCCCTTGGTTTGAAAGAGCCTAGTTTTGTTCCTATTTCCACACCTATGTATATATAAATATATCATTGCTAACCTGTTTAAGATATTTGCATTTAATGTACTGTATTGCGTAGTTACTAATAAACACTCCTAGTTAACAGTAATACCAGACTCCAATGTGGTTTCCATTTCTGCTGGTTCTTTAACCCGGTCACGGGGTACGTGACACTCAAAGAATTCCAACAGGTTTGTCATGCAAGATTTCCCTTGTGGAAACCATGCTCACACATGCCTGCAATTACCCGAAAACCACATCCTTTTCATTCAACTCAGAAGAGGTCCCAATGATCCATATTCCTGAATCCCTGCCCCCTCACCAGTTACTCAGCCATGCATTCATTTGTCAAATCATCCTATTCTTACCCTCACTAGCATGTGGCACTGGCAGCAATCCTGAGATTACTATCCTGGAGGCCCTGTTACTCAGCTCTCTACCTAGGTCCCTAAAATCTCTCTTGAAGACCTCCTTTCTTTTCAGACCTACACCATTGATGCCAATATGTACTGTTATGTGTGAAGCCAAGCAGAACTGCAGAACGGATGCTGCTAATGAGAGAGAGATGACGAGAGAGAGAGAGAGAGAGAGAGAGAGAGAGAGAGAGAGAGAGAGATAAGGGAGAGCCATTCAAAATGCTAATAAGAGAGAGATAACGAGAGAGAGAGAGAGAGAGAGAGAGAGAGAGAGAGAGAGAGATACATAATTCACACACATTTGATTTGAACATGAACTGCTCATTAACACTCCTGCTGAGACAAAAGGAAGTGGTGAAGTTTGATGGACAGTTGATACCCCATTGGGGGGGGGGGGGGGATAAAATAGCGGGTTTGCTAAGACGCAGGCAGACATGCCACGAGACCCTGGAGAGAGCATTGTGCCCCCACAAGTTGGTGGGAGTTTGGAGGACTGATTCGCGGGAATCAGCCAGAGGCTCACAGGGTGTAAAGGTACGACCGGTGGGGACCTGTTGTGTGTCCACCCTTGGCTGGGTGACGGGTTCACCACGGAAGAACGGTCACATCTGGAACGGAGGGGTCACAGTCGGTGACCACAATGGGACAAGAAGACCACGGAAGTTTTGCCTGAAATTTCATATATATATATATATATATATATATATATATCTCTCTCTCTCTCTCTCTCTCTCTCTCTCTCTCTCTCTCTCTCTCTCTCTCCCACAACAACTACCTTGAACTACACTAAACTAAACTGAACTCTGCTTCACTTGAAAATTGATCATTTACCCCTAGACTTCGATAGAGCTTGGCTGATTCCTATTCCCATATTTCTGTGTATATTATCATTGCTAACCTGTTACATTTGTATCCTTGCATTTAGTGTACTGTATTAATTTACTAATAAACATTATCAGTTTCTAGTAATTACAGACTCCAACGAGTGTTCCATTTCTGCTGGTTTGACAGCCCAGTTATGGGGTACGTAACAGTACAAAGACTTCTGGCTGCTCACTCTCCCACTCTAGAATGCTGTGGACCTCCAAGGCAAATACATGCTTGATAGAGCTCTTTAGAAAAGCATATAATTTAGATAATGGTAGTAGAATCATTTCAAGCATGTATAAGGGGTTGTCAAATCTTAAAACACATTCAACTTCATACATTAAAACAAAATGGGAGAAGGAAGGAGGGATAATTATATCTGAGGAAGAATGGACAACAATATGGAGATATCAATGGAAGTGTACCAGTTCACAGAAATGGAGGGAGTTTGGATGGAAAAACTTGATAAGATATTTTATTACACCCTCTCAGAAATCCCATTATGATAGTAACCTCCCTGTTTGCTGGAGAAATTGTGGAAATCAAAATGCAAATCATTATCATATTTTTTGGGACTGCCCTGTTATCAAAAAATATTGGAGGGGGATACACAATGCCCTGCAAGACATCTTTAAATGTGAAATACTCTTGGAGAGTAAGACCATATATTTTGGATATATACCTCAAGAATGGTTGAAAAGAGATAAATATTTAATGAATATACTGTTGGTGGCTGGTAAAAAGACTCTTACTAGGAAATAGTTATCACAGGAGAGCCCAACTTTAAATACATGGATGGAAATTACAATGGACATTTACAAAATGGAGAAGATAACAGCATCTGTTAATCATAAGCTGGAACAATTTGATTCATACTGGAAAAAATGGTTTAACTACATAATGCCTCATAGGCCTGATTTTATTCTCACAAATCAATGAATCTGTTGTAAAAAAAAAGATCACTCCCTACTTGTACATAGTTTTTTCTTTTTTCTTGTTTTTTCTTTCTGCCCTTTTCTATAAGTGTATACCTCAGATAAATACTTTGTGGAGATTTGTGATATATATGATTATATGATATATATGTACAATGTCTGAAATACATCTTATGGAAATGTTTGTTTGATGATAAACTTCAATAAAAAAAGTTACAAAAAAAAGAATGCTGTGGACCTGATCCAAGACATCCCTGACTGGGGTACCTGGGAGGCAATGTGCCATCTGGGCGGCTATCTCATGTCCACAGTCATATTGCAGTCCTCTGCACCTCTCTTCTCTTCTGAGTCACAGCACCAGACTCCGTTAGAGACCCAGTTACTATGACTCCCACCGGAGTTTGTCCCCATCAACAGTATCCAAAGTGATATACCTATTATTGAGAGGAACAGCCCCAGGGATAATCTGCGGGTACTCTACATAGACAGCCCATTTCCCATCCTTCTCCTGACAGTCACCTGCCTCTTGCAACCTAGGAATGACTACCTCCCTGTAGCTCCTATCCATCACTTCCTCAGTCTCCTGTACGAGCCAAATGTCATCGAGCTGCAGCTCCAGTTGCTCAACACATTCTCTGAGGAGATGCAGCTCGATGCCACTGGTGCAATGAAGTTATCCAGGAGGCCAGAGGTCTCCCAGAATTTCTACGTCTCACACAAAGAACCAAACACAGCCCCTGGAGCCATTCTCACTGCACTAACTGTGTCCTAACAGACAAGGAATGAGCATGGTCTCCTGGGGAGGAACAGCTTCCACATTCTCATTCGCATCACCACCTTGTTTGACCCTTTCCAATATTCTTACCAATGGAAATGTCTTTTCCGTCGAGTCTCTTCATTTACAAAAGCTCCAACCATGTCACCTTCTATGGGGTAATGAGCCCCTGCTTTAGCTGACAGTTCACTTTTCACTGGATAATGCAGCTTATCAGCCCCTTATTCATCCCCAGATGCCCATCAACTTCAACCAGCTTCTAACCTGCTTCAAACCTCAGCACTTGTGTGACTGAACTAGAGTGAAAGTTCACGGAAGCTTGTGACGCTTTCATGCCCCTGACAGATTCTTACCTTTCCTTCAGCATTGCTCTGCTGGTTGAAACTCATACCGTTCCTGAATTTGTCTTGATCTCTCAAGGAGCTAGATGAAGAATGCAACCGTAACCAGAACAGTTAACTCTCTGGTACCGAGTAGGTCTTGAATTTATAGTAAACGAGGTATGCGGAAATAGCTTAAAGCACATGATGACATCAATTTAAGAACTGGTTCTAGTAGCAATGATTACAAATTGTCAAGTTATGAGGAAATGTAAACACTGAGAACTACCGACAAAACAAACTTCATTCTTGCTATTGTTTAAAGGGCTTCTATTAAAACACATCCAGGAATGAGGCAGAGCAGGAGGATAGGACAATGTTTTTTGTGATTGTGGAAAAGCTTCTCCGGAACCGTGAGCTGGGCGCGCTGGATCAGACAATAAGAGTTGGAGAGCAAAATGAACCTTTCCTCATCACACAGAGGTCTGAGGTGCTGAGCCTCAACTTTTTGGTGAACAAAACATAAAGAACTAGAAGGCTGGAGGCAGCAAGTGGGAATAAAAGGATCCTTGTCTGGTTGGCTGCCAGTGACTAGTGATGTTCTGCAGGGGATGGTGTTGGGACCACTTCTTTTTATGCTGTATATCAGTGATTTAGATGATGGAATAGATGGCCTTGTTGCCAAGTTTGCAGATGATACAAAGAGTGGTGAAAGGGAAGGTAATGTTGAGGAAACAGGTAGGCTGCAGAAGAACTTGGACAGATTAGGAGAATGGGCAAGAGAGAGGCAAATGAAATACAGTGTTGGAAAATGCATGGTCATGCACTTCGGTACAAGAAATAAATGTGCAGACTATTTTCTAAACGGAGAGAAAATCCAAAAATCTGAGGTGCAAAGGGACTTGGGAGTCCTTGGGCAGAAGACCCTAAAGGTTAACTTGCAGGTAGAGATGGTGATGAGGAAGCAAATGCAATGTTAATATTCATTTCAGGAGGTCTAGAATACAAGAGCAGGGATGTGATGCTGAGGCTTTATAAGGCACAGATGAGGCCTCACGTTGAGTATTATGAACAGTTTTGGGCCTCTCATCTCAGAAGAGATGTGCTGGCATTGGAGAGGGTTCAGAGGAGGTTCACAAGGATAATTCCAAGATCAAAAAGATTATCATATGAAGAATGTTTGATATCTCTGGGTTTGTACTCGCTGGAATTTAGAAGGCTGGGGGCTATCTCATTGAAACCTTTCAAATGCTGAAAGGCCTAAACAGAGCAGGTGTGGAAAGGATGTTTCCCACGGTGGGCAAGTCTAGGACAAGAGGGCACAGCCGCAGGATAGAGGGGCTTCCATTTAAAACAGAGATGCAGAGAAATTTCTTTAACCAGAGGATGATGAACTTGTGGAATTTATTATCACAGGCAGCTGTAGATGCCAGAAATGGGGCTGAGGAGGGGAAAAAGGATCAGCCGTGATTGAATGGTGGAGCAGACACGATGGGCCAAATGGCCTTATTCTGCTTCTTTGCCTGATTGTCTAAGGGCTGGGCATGGAGCAGTTGTGGGGGATCACTGCTGGTGTAGTGGTCACAGACAGATTATGTCAATGTTCCCATGGTGTGAAACCACCATCACTTTGCATATTAGGACAATGGACCATCTCATGTGCTCTGATTGCAAAAACAACAATAAAATTCTTCTCTTGGTATGGTGCCATTGGTAACTTTGTTTATGTTCAAATTCCTTATTAGCATAATAAATCACCAATAACATTCTGATAATGCAGATTTTAATAAAATAGAATCTACATCATAAGAGTTTACAATACTTCTGATTTAGTAAAATAACTGGCTGACTGTTGGAGTTTGTGATCTGTTGTTTAGCGCCTGTGATCTACATTTTTGGTGGTATGTTTTCAGGCCGATTGAGCGATCTGGTGCTTTGCTGTCTTCGAGAGTGCTCCTTGATGCTTCAAGTGAAGCCCGGAAATGGGGCGTGAGCCCGTGATCGATTCCATTTCTCACTGACCTCCCAGATTAAAGTCCTGAGAAAGATTGCAATAATTGAGGTGGGTGCGGACAATGAACGGGTGCTCAGCGTGTCTACCAGCCTCTTGCTCGCTGCTCGCAGGGGAAGGTGTCTGTGTGTGACCGTCTCTCTCTCTCTCTCTCTCCCCCTCCCTCTCTCTCTCTCTCCCCTCTCTCTCTCCCCCTCTCTCTCTCTCCCCTCTCTCTCTCTCTCTCCCCACTCTCTCCCCCTCCCTCTCACTCTCTCCCTCTCTTGCTCTCTCTCTCCCCCTCTCTATCTCCCCTCTCTCTCTCTCCCTCTCTCTCCCTCTCTCTCTCCCCCCTCCCTCGCTCTCTCCCCCCCTCTCTCCACTCTCTCTCTCTCTCTCTCTCCCCCTCCCTCTCTCTCTCTCCCTCCCTCTCTCCCCTCTCTCTCTCCCCCTCTCTCTCTCTCTCCCTCTCTCCCTCTCTCTCTCTCCCTCCCTCTCCCTCCCTCGATGCTGTCGGGTGATGGTACTTGAGCAAGGTTTAATCAACGTGGTTTGTGGGCTGGACTCTGTAGTTCATGTTATGATGTGTTGCTGGTTTCTGGTCACTACTAGCTTGTTGCTATTTCGGAAAATTTTGTATCAGGGCAGCCTGCAGATAGTGAACATGGAGCTGAACTGAATATGTTGTTTATGTGATTTGTTTTTTTTTAATATGTGTGTGGGGGGGTACTGAAGTTTTTCTTTAAATTGGTTCCATGTTTTTTTTTGATTTCATGGCCGTCTGTGGGGACGACAGATCTCAGGGCTGTATACTGTAACACAGGAACAGAGAAACATAGAAAATCTACAGCACAATACAGGCCGTTCGACTCACAAAGCTGTGCCAAACATGTACTTACTTTAGGAATTACCTAGGGTTACCCATAGCCCTCTATTTTTCTAAGCTTCATATACCTATCCAGGAATCTTTTAAAAGATAACCCTGTTATTATTACACCTTTCCAGAATCTGTCTCCCTATCTGCTCCTCGATGTCCCTGTTACTATTGGTTGGTCTATAAAAACCACCCAGTAGAGTTATTGACCCCTTCCTGTTTCTAACTTCCACCACAGAGACAAAGTAGGCAATCCCTCCATGAGTTCCTCCTTTTCTACAGCCGTGGCATGACCTCTGATGAACAGTGCCACACCTCCACCTCCTTTGCCTCCCTCCCTGTCCTTTCTGAAACATCTAAAGCCTGGCACTCTAATTAGCCATTCACGCCCCTAAGCTATCAAGTCTCTGTAATGGCCACAACATCATAGCTCCAAGTACTGATCAATGCTCTAAGCTCATCCGCTTTCAATCTTTTCAATACACTCTTTAAAAATAAATGTACTTATGTTCTCTGATTCTCTGAATCAACTAAATGTTACCCTATAATCCTTCATTTGCATCCTGGTCTCGATATGCCAAAAGGCTCTGGTCCTATGCAGTGGAAAGGGGAGCAATGCTGCTCAAAGAGTTTCCTTGCCTGTGTTGACTAAACACTATCCGTAAACTGTCTTCGTACAGCTATTATCTGCAACCATTGCCTTGCTGTACCTTCCACACTCCTCCCTTCTGTTCTGTAAAGGACAACTCAAATCTTATTGAATCTCAACAGCACAGTCTCTGAAACCCTGAGACAGTTTCACCAGGGGCAGTTCACTGTTGTGATGGAGGTGGCTGCTGTGTGGGCCATCACTGTACAGAGTTCCCTCAGGCAAGAGATTAAAACAAATATCACAACAAGCAGGAATCGGAACAGAGTTCACAGCCTCGGAATAGTGGGACATCCCTTTAGGACAAAGATGAAGAAGACTTTGTTTAGCCAGCGGGTGGCAAATCTGTGGAATCCATTGTCACAGATGGCTGTGGAGGCCAAGTCATTGGGTATATTTAAAGCAGAGGTTTATAAAGTCTTGATTATTGAGAGCAGGGAGAAAGATGGAATCCTCATCTCTTTGTTTATCTGCACTTGAGGATTCATGGGTCCCATATTTGTTGTTGTTGTTAAGTGCCATCGAGTCACCATTGACTCATGGTGACCCTATGGATCGTTGGCAACGTGGTAATGCTGGCATTGAGATAAGGTTCTGCAAAGTGAGTCCAGGGAGTAGGGTGCTGTGTTAAAGGGCAGGACCTCCAGGATTGTCATCTCAGGATTGCCCCATGCAAAGTGAGTCCAGGGAGTAGGGTGCTGTGTTAAAGGGCAGGACCTCCAGGATTGTCATCTCAGGATTGCCCCATGCAAAGTGCTCATGAGGCCAAAAAAAAGATTGTACAATTTAATGTGTGTCTAAGAAGTTAGTGTAGGAGGGAGGGCTGAAGATTTTAGGATCATTGGGCTGTCTTCCAGGAAAGGTAGGACCTGTACAGAAGGGACGGTTTGCACTTGAACTGGAGGGGGATGAAGGTTTGCTCGTGCTGCACTGTGGGGCGGGGGTTTAAACCAGAGTTGCAGGGCGATGGGAACCAGGGTGCCAGAACAGTTAGTGGAGACATTTTTTTGAGAGAGATGGGAACCAGCATTGGGAATGGAAAAAGAGAGGAGTGTTAAGGGATAAATTACTAGACTAGCTTGAATTCCTCGTTCTGATTGTTTGCAAAAGCCCTGTTCTCTATGCTACTCCTAATTGACAGGGTATCCTTTCTAAAACACATGCTTCGCTCAGTGGTCTGAGGGAAGGAATGATTCCTACTGAATAATGGTTTCACTTTCAATTCTCTGTACACTCTCAGATGAAAAGTTGGCACAACCCCGTCCTATCTGACAAAGGGTGTGACTTGTGAAAGGTGTAGTCATCTGGGGAGGGATGGGTAGGGCGTTAATGAACTGACAGGAGGAATGAAGCTTCACAGCAGAGGCAGTTGTTGGATTAAACTGTAGAATAGTTACTTAACTTGATATTTCTTGTAGCTTTACTATGCTTGGTTAATTTTTGATATAATCTCCAATATATATCAATACCCAGCACCTGGCCTGACACCTTGCCCTATTGTCCTGTTTATTATTTATTGTAATGCCTACACTGTTTTGTGCACTTTATGCAGTCCTGGGTAGGTCTGTAGTCTAGTGTAGTTGTTGTGTGTTTTTTTTTTCTGTTGTTTTTACGTAGTTCAGTCTAGTTTTTGTACTGTGTCATGTAACACCATGGTCCTGGAAAACGTCTCATTTTTACTATGCACTGTACCAGCAGTTATGGTCAAAATGACAATAAAAGTGACTTGACTTGACTTCTAATAGTTCAATGAATTTTCTAGTAATTACAGTACAGCTGCCTCAATATTTGGGCCTGTACTCACTGGAACTTAGAAGAATGCGTGGGGATCTCGTGGAAATCTACCGTGTGGTGAAAGGACTAAATAAGGTGGATATGGAGAGGATGTTTCCTATCGTGGAGGTACCCAAAACTAGAGGGCCCAGTCTCAAAACTGAGGGGTGACCTTTTAGAACAGAAGTAAGGAACAAGTATTTTACCCCAAGAATGGTGAATCTGTGGAATGCTCTGCCCCAGGCTGCAGTGGATGCTAAGTCCATGGGTATATTTAAAGCAAAATTTGATGGATTCCTGATTGGTCGGGCATCAAGAGATATGGTGAGAAGGAAGGTGTTAGGTCAGCCATGATGAAATGGTGGAGTGGACCCATGGGCTGAGTGGCCTTGCCCTGCTCCTATGTCTTATGGAATTTGAAGCTGCCCACCCTTTCACTGTTGACTGCTCGATGAGGATTATTCCTGTACCTTCCCCCTCCTGAGATCCACATTCAATTCGGTTGTATGTAGAAAGGGTCCAGGCAGATGGTACGTAAATGGTACTACATAGGGCAGTTAGCACCACCCCTCCACTCCTTTGGTTCAACCAAAGATTCCACTGCTGACCACCCAGTAAGAACTGGACCATCCCTTCCTAATGTTCACATTCAATTCGATCACAGCTTTGCGTGTTTGGATGCACAGCAAGACTAGGCAGCAGGGACAAATATGGTACTATGTAGGCCAGATAAGAACACTATTCCACATCACTGGGTGAAGCTAAAGGTCCCATTTTAGAATGAAGGAGATAAGTATCGCTAATGTGATTTGGAGAGTCATCAGTGGTATAGACATTGCTCCTCCTGTTACTCAAATCAAGTCCCAGCTCACCTGGTTGCAGTAGAAGACTTCACTCTGATCCTCAACCTCAGGGCTGGGGATTTATACAATCTGTTCTAAGAAGGTTGATAACATCCTTCAAAGCATTTTCATCTGCAAAAGTCATTTCTGTGCACAGTGCAGTCTCATACGCTCTTCACAGCTCTGGTCTGGTTATCAAAGTAGAAAATAGAATCAAACTGTACATTTCAGGGGTATATTCAATGGCAACCCACCTTCTCAATGTATGTCGGCCCCCTAAAGCACAACCAACAACCTTACTGGTTAGATGGTAACACATTAATCTGTGAGAACTAAAATGACAAGTGTGTTAGTGTCATGACGCATAGAACACACTAAACTTATCACAAGCAGTGATCAGAAAGTTTAGATAGTCAGTCCTTGTCAAAAAGGGTTTTCTGGCCGTCGGTTCTCTGCTTTGTGACACTGTTTCCTTAACGTGCGATGTGTGGATCCTCATTGGCTTCACCTGCACCTTCAGAGCAATGTACCAAGTCAGTTGTACTTCAAATGGGCCTTCCCACCAAGGCTCAAGGCAATGCTTTCGTCAGTTCAATCTCATCACTGTCCTGTCTCCCTTTCTTTTCACCATCTACACCTCGGACTTCAGCTACAACACAGAGTCTTGTCATCTTCAGAAGTTTTCTGATGACTCTGCCATAGTTGGATGCATCAGCAAGAGAGATGAGGCTGAGTACAGGGCTACGGTGGGAAACTTTGTCACATGGTGTGAGCAGAATCATCTGTAGCTTAATGTGAAAAAGACTAAGGAGCTGGTGGTGGACCTGAGGAGGGCCAAGGCACCAGTGACCCCTGTTTCCATCCAAAGGGTCAGTGTGGACATGGAGGAGGATTACAAATACCTGGGAATACGAATGGACAATAAACTGGACTGGTCAAAGAACACTGAGGCTGTCTCCAAGAAGGGTCAGAGCCGTCTCTATTTCCTGAGGAGACTGAGGTCCTTTAACATCTGCTGGACGATGCTGAGGATGTTCTACGAGTCTGTGGTGGTCAGTGCTATCATGTTTGCTGTTGTGTGCTGGGGCAGCAGGTTGAGGGTAGCAGACACCAACAGATTCAACAAACTCATTTGTAAGGCCAGTGATGTTGTGGGGGTGGAACTGGACTCTCTGACAGTGGTGTCTGAAAAGAGGAGGCTGTCCAAGTTGCATGCCATCTTGGACAATGACTCCCATCCACTCCATAATGTACTGGTTAGGCACAGGAGTACATTCATCCAGAGATTCATTCCACCGAGGTGTAACACTGAGAGTCATAGGAAGTCATTCCTGCCTGTGGCCATCAAACTTTACAACTCCTCCCTTGGAGTGTCAGACACCCTGAGTCAATAGGCTGGTCCTGGACTTATTTCCACTTGGCATGATTAACTTATTTTTATTTAATTATTTATGGTTTTATATTGCTTTCTTTCTACACTATTCTTGGTTGGTGTGACTGTAACGAAACCCAATTTCCCTCGGGATCAATAAAGTTTGTCTGTCTATCAGTACCCATCTCCAGGCTAGTAGGTGTGACACTCTGAAGCCAGTACAATCTTCTGGCCTTCAATTACCAGATGGTACTTTTAAGAGTGTGTATCAGTGCCACACAATACAGCAATATGCTTTCACTCATGGTGTGGATGTCATCTGTTTAGCCCAGAGGGGAGGAGACACTGGTAATAGCATGAAGCATGTCAATACTATCTCATTCACAGACAGGCCTGTCACATGACTGAGAGCACAGCACGTAGTCATGAGAACCATGTTACAACTGTACTGCTGTCACAAAGCAACAACATTCATGATGTTTGCAAGAGAATACGCTTGAGTGTTTCTTTGAATGATGACAGTTTCTTGTTGGATTGTACTCCTGTGACCAGTAGTAATTAGAACAGGAGAAGGCCATTTGGACCCTCAAACCTCATGATTGATCCGATTTTGGCCTCAGTCCCTTCACTCTCCACCCTGAGGCCAAATCCATCTGAGCCTTGAATCTACCGAATGGCCAATCCCACAGGTCTCCAGGGAAAACGTTCCAGAGACCCCGGAACCTCAGAGGGTGAAACAGTCCTGTTCACCGTCTTTAGTAGTAATCCACTTCATCTGACTGGTTGTGTTAAATGACACTGTCATCACTGCTACAACACAAGAACTGTACCAACAAAGTTACACACAATAAGATATTGATCAGATTAAACCCAACTTTATTGCTATTCCACAGTCGTTAATGAAATTTTGTAAGATTCAAGAAACAGGCAAAATATTAAATATTTGAAAAAGAAAACCCAACTAAAGGGTAAAGAAGAGAAAATCTGCTGATACTGAAAATACGAGCAAACTACACAAAATGCTGGAGGAACCCAACGGGCCAGGCAACATCTATGGAAAAAAGTACAGTCGACATTTCAGCATGAAACCCTGCTGGAGGTACATTTTTGCAGTGATCATATAAACTCCTCCAGGAGACATATCTTAATCAGGACTGATGAAGCTGTATGATCCAAAGTCAGATGTCACAAAAATATTTGCCACTATCCAAAGTGAATTCAAATCAAAGTGAATTTATTTTCAAAGTACCTATATGCCATTCTTATGAGATTCATTATCATGCAAAGACCCCCTAAAGTGAGTCCACAGGTTGTGGATCTGTTCTGAAATTGTTAGGTTGCTTTCAAGAAAACTATGAAATAATGCACTGCCGTCTGACAGCGTTTTCAGAAGTCTCCGGTTACTCCGTCCACACTGATCTGCCTGAGCAGCGTTTTCAAAAATAACCCACCCTGGAAAACGTTTCTGAAAAACTCTGGTTTCGGGGGACGAAAACGCTATTTTAGCGTGGACGGAGGGTAAATACGAAAAGAAAAAGCTTCGGTTACGGATTTATCCGGCGTAGTGCGGATATAGCCTTAGGCTACTAAAACGGCGTTTTCCTCCCCCGAAACCAGAGCTTTTCAGAAACACTTTCCAGGCTGGATATTTTTGAAAACGCTGCTCGGGCAGATCAGTGTGGACGGAGTAACCGGAGACTTTTGAAAACGCTGTCAGACAGCAAAGAGACTGAAGCCAGAAGAGTTAGAAATGTACTCACCAGATACTTTGACCCATAACTTACTGAATAAATAAGTATACTCACTTTGCCCTGTTTTCTGTCCTTGCTCGTATGCAGGTGGTTTACCTATTTATGCAAGTACTTCTCTGACAATAGATGTGCAGCAGCCTAATGTCACATTGTATGGAAATACAAGATAACACTGATGCAGACATGTTTTATACATTTAACAAGGTGCTTTAGAGTTAGTCAGTTTTTCAATGTTCGTCGTCAGCCGGGTCAATCTGTGCTCTCCCTGTCAGTTGCCACCGTACGCTCCAGTATCTGTTTTTTTTAGTTTTAATTTCTCCTGCGCGAGAGCCAACAGCTGCCCTTCGTTTTAAGTTTTTCTAGTCTGTAACTACACAAACGCGCACTTTCACAGCGAGATTCAACACCAAACATGTCGCTTGTTTTCGGTAGATGTGTCCTGCGCATGCGCAGCAGGAGGAGATTCGCCGAAATCTCCGTTTCAGTGTGGATAGAGATATTTTCAAAAACACGTAGTGTGGATGCCTATCGTTTTTATACGAAACTGGCGTTTTCAAAATTATCCGGTTTAGTGTGGATGTAGCCTAAATGACAACAGGGGCATGGTGTAGCGGTGTGCTACACGCAACGCTGAAATAATGACACGGAGTCGGTGAGCTGCAGTTGCAAAAGAGGTTTATTCAAACTTCGCGGCCTCTCTTTAAAGCCTTCCTGTTCCCGCCCTCCCCGGGTGGGAATGCTGTAGGGGGCACATATTCACAGTCCGGTCCCGCGCACGGGCTTTTCCCCTTGCTGGTGAAGTAGGCCTGGCGCCCTCTTTGGGACCGGCCTCAATGCCGGCGCGCGCTGCTTTGTGAGCCGGTTCGAGTGCGCTGGGAAGTGGGTCGCCACATAACCGCCCCCCCAGATCCGGCGATATACCCCCCAATGTCCACAGTCTGGGTCTGCCTCTGCGCCACGGTGCCTGAACCTCGACCGGCTGCACCAAGTCCACATGGGCCGGTTTGAGTCAGTCCACTGTGAAAACCTCCTCTCTCCCCCCAATGTCCAGCACGAACGTGGACCCGTTGTTCCTGAGCACCGTAAATGGCCCCTCGTAGGGCCATTGCAGCGGTGGCTGATGCCCACCCCTTCGGACAAACACAAACTCACAGTTCTGCAGGTCTTTGGGTACGCAGGTTGGGTTCTGCCCATGCTGTGAAGTGGGTATGGGGGCCAAGTTACCGAGCCTCTCGCGTAGTCTGTCCAGGACTGCTGCGGGTTCTTCCTCTTGCCCCCTTGGGGCTGGTATGAACTCTCCTGGGATGACCAGGGGTGCGCCATACACCAACTCAGCCGACGTGGTGTGAAGATCCACTTTGGGCGCCGTGCGGATTCCGAGCAGGACCCAGGGAAGCTCGTCCACCCAGTTAGGCCCTTTGAGGCGGGCCATGAGAGCCGACTTCAGGTGACGGTGGAAACGCTCCACTAGTCCGTTCGACTGTGGGTGGTAGGCAGTTGTGTGGTGCAGCTGTGTCCCCAAAAGGCTGGCCATAGCTGACCACAGGCTGGAGGTGAACTGGGCGCCTCTGTCAGAGGTAATGTGGGCCGGTACACCAAAGCGAGATACCCAGGTGGCAATCAGTGCCCGGGCGCAAGATTCGGAGGTGGTGTCGGTGAGTGGGACCGCCTCTGGCCATCTTGTGAACCGGTCCACGATAGTGAGGAGGTGCCACGCTCCTCGTGACACTGGCAGGGGGCCCACGATATCCACATGAATGTGGTTGAAACGCTGGTGGGTGGGGTGGAACTGCTGCGGCAGGGCTTTGGTGTGCCGCTGCACCTTGGCTGTTTGGCAGTGCATGCACGTTTTGGTCCATTCACTGATCTGCTTGCGGAGTCTGTGCCAAACGAACTTGTTGGCTACCATCCGGACGGTTGTCCTGATGGAGGGGTGCACTGAGTTGTGAATGGAGTTGAAAACGCGTCGCCGCCAAGGTGCCGGAATGACAGGGCAGGGTTGGCCGGTGGTGACATCACAGAGTAGGGTCCTCTCACCTGGGCCTACGGGGAGGTCCTGGAGCTGCAAACCGGAGACTGCAGACCTGTAACTAGGGATCTCCTTGTCTGCCTGCTGCGCCTCCGCCAGTGCCTCATAGTCTACCCCTTGGGACAGGGCTTGGATGTTAGGGCGGGAGAGGGCGTCCGCCACGACATTGTCCTTTCCCGAGACATGCCGGACATCCGTCGTGTATTCGGAGATGTAGGACAGATGTCGCTGCTGGTGGGACAACCAGGGGTCGGATGCTTTTGTGAACGCAAAGGTAAGCGGCTTGTGGTCTGTGAACGCGGTGAAGGGCCTACCTTCTAAGAAGTACCTGAAATGCCGGATTGCCAGGTATAGCGTCAACAGTTTCCAGTCAAAAGCACTGTATTTGAGCTCGGGTGGTCATAGGTGTTTGCTGAAAAACGCCAGGGGTTGCCAGAGACCCTCGATGAGTTGTTCCAGCACTCCACCGACTGCCGTGTTAGATGTGTCCACTGTGAGGGTGGTAGGGACGTCCATTCTGGGGTGCACTAGCATCACGGTGTTTGCCAAGGCTTCTTTGGTTTTAATGAAAGCGGCGGCAGACTCCTCATCCCAGGTAACGTCCTTGCCTGGACCCGACATCAGGGCAAACAGGGGCCGCATGATTCGGGCAGCTGAAGGGAGGAAGCGGTGGTAGAAATTCACCATACTCACAAATTCCTGAAGGCCTTTGATTGTGTTGGGTCGGGGGAAATGGTGGACCGCATCTACCTTGTCGGGCAGAGGGGTTGCCCCGTCTTTAGTAATCCTATGGCCCAGGAAGTCGATGGTGTTGAGCCCGAACTGGCAGTTGGCCGGGTTGATTGTCAGGCCGTATTCACTCAGTCGGGCAAAGAGTTGACGGAGGTGGGACAGATGCTCCTGACGACTGCTGCTGGCTATGAGGATGTCGTCCAAATAGATGAAAGCGAAGTCCAGGTCGCGTCCCACCGCGTCCATTAACCGCTGAAACGTCTGTGCGGCATTCTTTAGGCTGAACGGCATGCAGAGGAACTCGAAAAGGCCAACAGGGTGATGAGTGCCATTTTGGAGATGTCGTCCGGATGCATTGGGATTTGATGGAATCCCTGGACGAGGTCTACCTTGGAGAAGATCCATGCGCCGTGCAGGTTTGCTGCAAAGTCCTGAATGTGCGGCACAGGGTAGCGGTCCGGTGTCATAGCCTCGTTCAGCCTGCAGTAGTCGCTGCATGGTCTCCAGCCCCCTGTTGCTTTGGGCATCATGTGCAGGGGGGAGGCCCATGGGCTGTCAGACCGCCGTATGATCCCCAATTCTTCCATCCACTTGAACTCCTCCTTCACCAGGCGGAGCTTTTCTGGGGGGAGCCTTCGTGCGTGGGCGTGGAGGGGTGGTCCTTGGGTCGGGATGTGGTGCTGTACCCCATGTCTGGGTATGGCTGCCGTGAACTGCGGTGCCAGAACCGATGGGAAATCTGCCAGGACCCTGGTGAAGTCGTTGTCGGACAGCGTGATGGAGTCGAGGTGTGGGGCCGGCAACTGGGCTTCACCCAGGGAGAACATTTGAAAGGTCTCGGCGTGGATCAGTCTCTTCCTGGGCAGGTCAACCAGTAGGCTGTGAGCCCCCAAAAAATCCGCTCCCAGGAGCGGTTGGGCTACGGCGGCCAGTGTAAAGTCCCATGTGAACCGTACAGGTGCCGTAGGTCCTTACTGTGCTGCCGTTCGCGGCCCTCAGGGTGGGACCCGGTTCTCTGTTGCGGGTGTCGTAACTCGTCGGAGATAAGACACTGATCTCGGCTCCGGTGTCAACCAAAAAGCGGCGTCCCGACTGCTTGTCCCACACATACAGGAGGCTATCCCGATGGCCAGCCGCCGTAACCATCAGCGGTGGCTGGCCCTGGTGTTTCCCGGGAACTTGCAGCGCGGGCTACAGCGGCGGGCTTCTGCGCCCCACCGCTGGTGGTAGAAGCACCATTGTTCGTTGGTCTCCTCACCCCTGCCTCTGGGGTTAGCAGGCTCTGCGGCCGGGCCTGGTCTGGTTTGCTGCTGGGAGCGTGGCCTGGTGATCTGTGTGACGGATGCCCCACTCTCCTTCTTGGCTTTCCACAGCACGTCCGCCCGGGCCACCACCTTCCGGGGGTCGCTGAAATCTGCGTTGGACAGCAGCAGGCGTATGTCCTCGGGCAGCTGCTCCAGGAGTGCCTGCTCAAACATGAGGCAGGGCTTGTGACCTCCGGCCAGGGACAGCATCTCGTTCATCAAAGCCAACGGTGGCCTGTCCCCAAAACATCCAGGTGCAGTAAGAAGGCAGCTCGCTCGTGCCGTTAGAGTCCGAAAGTCCTTATGAGCTTTGAATTCTGTGTATTTGCCATCCGCTGGGGGTGATTCTATGAACTCCTCAACCTGGGCGGCTGTCTCCTGGTCGAGGGAGCTCACCACGTAGTAGTAACGTGTGGCCTCTGAGGTTATCTGCCGAATGTGGAATTGGGCTTCTGCTTGCTGGAACCATAGGTGAGGTCGCAGCGTCCAGAAGCTTGGCAGTTTTAACGAAACTGCATGAACAGATGCGGAGTCGTTCATCTCCGGTCCAAATATTGTTTGGGCCGTTAGGGTCACCAATTGTAGCGGTGTGCTACACACAGCGCTGAAATAATGACACAGAGTCGGTGAGCTGCAGTTGCAAAAGAGGTTTATTCAAACTTCGTGGCCTCGCTTTAAAGCCTTCCTGTTCCCGCCCTCCCTGGGTGGGAATGCTGTAGGGGGCGCGTATTCACAGTCCCGTCCCGCGCGCGGGCTTTTCCCCTTGCTGGTGAAGCAGGCCTGGCGCCCTCTTTGGGACCGGCCTCAATGCCGGCGCGCGCCACTTTGTGAGCCGGTTCGAGTGCGCTGGGAAGTGGGTCGCCACAATGGATAGAATAAATCAGAGACATTACCAGCTCCTCAGTAATCGATTGTACACCACAGTGTATTTGCATTGTCTACAAACCTGACCTGTTATCATTCAGACCACCCACAACATTCTTGTGTTGGCCAATCAGCACATTCTCCTTTCTCCCACATGCTTTGCCAAGCAACTAAATGAACTTCCATGCTACCCTGTCTCAATTCCTCGGCCTCCGCCACATCTGCTCTCAGGATGAGGCCTTTCATTCTAGGACAAAGGAGATGTCTTCCTTTTTTAAAGAAAGGGGCTTCCCTTCGTCCACTGTCAACTCTGCCCTCCATCGTGTCTCCCGTATTTCACGTACCTCTGCCCTCATCTCATCCCCCCGCCAGTCCACCAGGGATAGAGTCCCCCTGGTCCTCACCTATCACCCTACCAGCCTACAGATCCAACGTATAATCCTCCGTAACTTCCGCCACCTCCTACGTGATCCCACCACCAGCCACATCTTCCCCTTCCCCCCACTCTCGGCTTTCCGCAGGGATTGCTCCCTACGCGACTCCCTTGTCCATTCATCCCCCCCATCCCTCCCCACCGACCTCCCTCCAGGCACTCATCCCTGCAAACGGAAGAAGTGCTACACCTGCCCCCACACTTCTTCCCTCACCACCATCCGAGGCCCCAGACAGTCCTTTCAGGTGAGGCACCACTTCACCTGCGAGTCAGCTGGGGTGATATACTGTATCCGGTGCTCCCGATGTGGCCATTTATACATTGGGGAGACCCGCTGCAGACTGGGAGACCGTTTCGCCGAACACCGGCGCTCAGTCCTCCAGCAGTGGCGGGATCTCCCTGTGGCCACACACTTCAATTCCACAGACCCCTCCCACTCCGACATGTCTGTCCATGGCCTCCTCTACTGTCAAGGTGAGGCCACACGCAGGTCGATGGAGCAATACCTTATCTCCCGCCTAGGTAGCCTCCTAATTGCCAGCATGAACATTCAACTCACAGACCTCCGTTGATACCCCTGCCCCCCCTTACCCCCAACCCTATCTATAATTTTAGTCTGGTTCTCTTTCTCTCTCTTTTTCCCCCCTCACTATAATCTCCCCCCAGCCCTACCTTTCTTTCTCTTTTATTTCCCATAATTCTCCACCTTCCCCCTAGCCCATTTCCCTTCAGCCTATCACTTCCCAGCTCTCTACTTCATCCCTCCCCCCACTTCTTATCCCCCCCTCGACCATCCCATGTTACTTCCCTCCTGATGAAGGGTTTCGGCCCAAAACATCGTCACTACCTCCTCCCATAGATGCTGTCTGGCCTGCTGAGTTCTGCCAGCATTTTGTGTTTTTATTTATTTCTAGCATCTGCAGATTCACTCATGTTGCCTCAGATAGTCAGTACTTGTCATAAAGTTTTTCTGGCAACTGGCTTCCTGGTTTGGTGGTGGTTTGGTTTGGTTTGTGTGGATGCATATCAGCTTCGTTTAGACATTCAGAACAATATATCTAGTCAGCATCACTTGAAATTCCCACCGAGACTTGAGGCGATTCTTTCGATGACAGGATCTCACCAGCACGCTTTCTCCGTCCTGGTGGGTCTGACACTCTCTAGTAAGCACGATCTCCTGGACTTCAGTCCCTATTGATGGGAAACCTTTAATAGTTTGTATCAGTACCACACAATACAGCAACATGCTTTCACTCATGGTGTGGATGTCATCTGTTTAACCCAGAGGGGAGAAGCCACTGTTAAGAGCATGGTACTATCGCACGTGGATTTACGCAGTTTGGAGCACAGCACATTCTGAGCAGAGCCAGTGGAACCCCGCTGGCCACTTCAATCCAGTTTCCTCCAGCAATTTAGTCAACCTGTTTTTCAGGGCTCTGGTCTGACTTTCAACTTCATTTGTAGATTGTGGGTGGTAAGGATAGGTGAAGTGATGCTTACCCTGCAAGACTTTGGTCAATTGCCTGTGGAGTGTGGCCGTTACCATTTGAGGTCTTCTCAGGGATTCCAAACAATGGATGAAATTCTCACAAGGAAAGGTTAGCAACACCTAGAGCATAATTTCTACGAGTGGGTAATTTCTACAATTTATCACACCACATAGCCACAGACTGTGAAATGGTCATGACTACAGAAAACTTTTAACATCCTGTCCCAAGTCCAGCTTCCCTTCAGGAACTGATACAAAACAGGGACAATAGTCCTTTTTGAGAATATGGCAGTCTGTTTCCAATGATCAGAAGTGCCATTAAATGCCTAAACAAATATAAGACATTCAGAAAATGTGCAAACCATATGACAAAATCAACCTGAGAACTGGTTGATGTCGCAACCAGTAAAAGATTCCAAGGTAAACACTGAGAAATACTTACAAAACAAACTTCATTCCTGCTTGTGTTTAAAGGGCTTGCAATTTAAACCCATACAGGAATGAGGCAGAACAGGAAAATGTTTTCCATGCTAGTGTGCCATAAGAGGTAGAACGAACACGTAGCTAAGATAATGACCTCTGTGAGTGCAGGATTCCAAATTAATAGTCAAAGGAACTCAGCAGGTCAGCCAACATCAAGTTCAAGTTCAGATTTATTGTCCTTTGACCATATACAAGTCTACCACCAAATCCAGACCAAGGAGTCCAACACAGTACATATAACCCACACGCAACACATAAGGTAATATTAGCACAGATAAATTAATAATTAATAAGGTGCATTTATGACACAAGCCAAAATGTACACAATATAACACTAGTGGTGCTTCGTACGTGATCTGGTCTGGGTGGTGACAAGGAGGTCAGTCAATGTCAATGTGATACCTCCTGCCTGATGGTAGCTGGTCAAAGAGTTTCTTGGAAGGATGGGAGGAATATATAGGCTGCGCTCCTAATAAATATCTTGGATGTTTAAAATTAATGAATATTTGTGGACCTAATTAACAGTCAGAGAGCAGAAGAAACCTTTTTTTCATCGTGCAGAGGTCTGAGCATAAATATTTTGGGAACAGAACAAAGAGGAACACAGGGCTGGGCTTGGGGCAGTTATGAGAAATCAGTAGTGTTGCCAAACTGACCACATTGGCAGAGCTGGAAAGGGTCAGCTCAGGATTTTTGTACTGAATGCAAAGAGAACAATAGGCTTTTCCTCTTGGTATGGTGCCAATACAACTGAAGTAACCACCCATGTTGAGTCAAGCGAGAAAGCATCAGAGGCAGAAGTGACACACACCACTTTAACAAGTGACAAAGCATGAGGGAACAATGGTGTAAGAGTACGTTGATGAACTAATGGACCAATAAATGTGTCCCATCAAGCTTCAAGTACAGGTGAGCACAGAGATGAGGATTCCAGCTTTCTTTCCGCTGCCCACATTTCAGAGAAATTTTCTTGATATGTTGGACCCTGAAGTTTTTGTGATAGGGCGGATCTTCGAAGTCAAGAATGGGGCATAAAATTTACTGCTTATGGCTGTCTTACTGAGTGATACAAGAGCAAAGAAGAAGGAGAAGCGTTGAGAAAAAAAAGAGACCAATTTAAAAATACGTCATGGTCTTCTCATTCCATACTGAGTTAAACAAAACTCTATTGATCTGTGGTGAACTAGATATACCTGTCTGACTGCTCCTGTGGCTCCTCCCACAGACCCCTGTATAAAGGCGACTGTGGGCTGCTGCTCTCCCTCATTTTCCCCAGGATGTAGTGTTGTTTATTCTTCCAGTCAATAAAAGCCGATATCTCGCTTCCTAAATCTCAGTGTGAGTTATTGATGGGGCATCATGATCACAGTTAACCAATAATATAGACAGATTAGAGTAATGTGACACTGTTCTGACTGTGATCAAAGTCATCGGAGAGACATTAAAGCTGCTGATAAAGAAATCTTTCTTCATTACAGCAAGCTGGCAATCTTTTGGAAATGCTCAATGTAGAGTCTGTCAAACCCAAAAGTACATCAACGTAACCAAGGGCTCGATCCTCCAGACGTTTCTCATAACTACTTCTTTCACTTCCTTTTCTGTCAAATGTGTTTCTGCCACTGTTGGAGTCTTTCTTCCATGGCCTTCTGTCCTCTCCTGTCAGATTCCCCCTTCTCCAGCCCTGTATCTTTTCACCAATCAACTTCCCAGCTCTTTAATTCACCGCTCACCTCCCCACCCCCCGGTTTCACCGATCATCTACTGCTATTTGTGCCTCCCTCCCCCACCTTCTTACTCTGACTTCTCATCTATTTTCCACAGTTCTGATGAAGGCTCTCAGCCCGAAATGTTGACTGATTACATCACAGTGGTGCAGCCTGTGCCCCATCAGAGATAATACCCTCCCACCTCTCGCAATAAATTGTGCAGAGTGGCAGAATCCATTCTTGCATCTCTCTGTCCGTCTGTCTCTCCCTCTCTCTCTCTCTCTCTCTCTCTCTCTCTTCCCCTCCCTCCCTCCCTCCGCCCCCCCCCCCCCCCGGACAAAGGCCGGCTTCACCTGGAGACCACCTGAGCTCCAGTAAACAACTCATAATGGAACTGAATTCACCTGAGACCATTTGGGATGGGGTAGGAAGTGTCAAAATAGCTTCAGCTCCCCACTAAATGTCAACAGGGCTGTGGATAGCATAAATCAGAGACATTACCAGCTCCTCAGTAATCGATTGTACTCCACAGTGTATTTGCATTGTCTACAAACCTGACCTGTTATCATTCAGACCACCCACAACATTCTTGTGTTGGCCAATCAGCACATTCTCCTTTCTCCCACATGCTTTGCCAAGCAACTAAATGAACTTCCATGCTACCCTGTCTCAATTCCTCGGCCTCCGCCACATCTGCTCTCAGGATGAGGCCTTTCATTCTAGGACAAAGGAGATGTCTTCCTTTTTTAAAGAAAGGGGCTTCCCTTCGTCCACTGTCAACTCTGCCCTCCATCGTGTCTCCCGTATTTCACGTACCTCTGCCCTCATCTCATCCCCCCGCCAGTCCACCAGGGATAGAGTCCCCCTGGTCCTCACCTATCACCCTACCAGCCTACAGATCCAACGTATAATCCTCCGTAACTTCCGCCACCTCCTACGTGATCCCACCACCAGCCACATCTTCCCCTTCCCCCCACTCTCGGCTTTCCGCAGGGATTGCTCCCTACGCGACTCCCTTGTCCATTCATCCCCCCCATCCCTCCCCACCGACCTCCCTCCAGGCACTCATCCCTGCAAACGGAAGAAGTGCTACACCTGCCCCCACACTTCTTCCCTCACCACCATCCGAGGCCCCAGACAGTCCTTTCAGGTGAGGCACCACTTCACCTGCGAGTCAGCTGGGGTGATATACTGTATCCGGTGCTCCCGATGTGGCCATTTATACATTGGGGAGACCCGCTGCAGACTGGGAGACCGTTTCGCCGAACACCGGCGCTCAGTCCTCCAGCAGTGGCGGGATCTCCCTGTGGCCACACACTTCAATTCCACAGACCCCTCCCACTCCGACATGTCTGTCCATGGCCTCCTCTACTGTCAAGGTGAGGCCACACGCAGGTCGATGGAGCAATACCTTATCTCCCGCCTAGGTAGCCTCCTAATTGCCAGCATGAACATTCAACTCACAGACCTCCGTTGATACCCCTGCCCCCCCTTACCCCCAACCCTATCTATAATTTTAGTCTGGTTCTCTTTCTCTCTCTTTTTCCCCCCTCACTATAATCTCCCCCCAGCCCTACCTTTCTTTCTCTTTTATTTCCCATAATTCTCCACCTTCCCCCTAGCCCATTTCCCTTCAGCCTATCACTTCCCAGCTCTCTACTTCATCCCTCCCCCCACTTCTTATCCCCCCCTCGACCATCCCATGTTACTTCCCTCCTGATGAAGGGTTTCGGCCCAAAACATCGTCACTACCTCCTCCCATAGATGCTGTCTGGCCTGCTGAGTTCTGCCAGCATTTTGTGTTTTTATTTATTTCTAGCATCTGCAGATTCACTCATGTTGCCTCAGATAGTCAGTACTTGTCATAAAGTTTTTCTGGCAACTGGCTTCCTGGTTTGGTGGTGGTTTGGTTTGGTTTGTGTGGATGCATATCAGCTTCGTTTAGACATTCAGAACAATATATCTAGTCAGCATCACTTGAAATTCCCACCGAGACTTGAGGCGATTCTTTCGATGACAGGATCTCACCAGCACGCTTTCTCCGTCCTGGTGGGTCTGACACTCTCTAGTAAGCACGATCTCCTGGACTTCAGTCCCTATTGATGGGAAACCTTTAATAGTTTGTATCAGTACCACACAATACAGCAACATGCTTTCACTCATGGTGTGGATGTCATCTGTTTAACCCAGAGGGGAGAAGCCACTGTTAAGAGCATGGTACTATCGCACGTGGATTTACGCAGTTTGGAGCACAGCACATTCTGAGCAGAGCCAGTGGAACCCCGCTGGCCACTTCAATCCAGTTTCCTCCAGCAATTTAGTCAACCTGTTTTTCAGGGCTCTGGTCTGACTTTCAACTTCATTTGTAGATTGTGGGTGGTAAGGATAGGTGAAGTGATGCTTACCCTGCAAGACTTTGGTCAATTGCCTGTGGAGTGTGGCCGTTACCATTTGAGGTCTTCTCAGGGATTCCAAACAATGGATGAAATTCTCACAAGGAAAGGTTAGCAACACCTAGAGCATAATTTCTACGAGTGGGTAATTTCTACAATTTATCACACCACATAGCCACAGACTGTGAAATGGTCATGACTACAGAAAACTTTTAACATCCTGTCCCAAGTCCAGCTTCCCTTCAGGAACTGATACAAAACAGGGACAATAGTCCTTTTTGAGAATATGGCAGTCTGTTTCCAATGATCAGAAGTGCCATTAAATGCCTAAACAAATATAAGACATTCAGAAAATGTGCAAACCATATGACAAAATCAACCTGAGAACTGGTTGATGTCGCAACCAGTAAAAGATTCCAAGGTAAACACTGAGAAATACTTACAAAACAAACTTCATTCCTGCTTGTGTTTAAAGGGCTTGCAATTTAAACCCATACAGGAATGAGGCAGAACAGGAAAATGTTTTCCATGCTAGTGTGCCATAAGAGGTAGAACGAACACGTAGCTAAGATAATGACCTCTGTGAGTGCAGGATTCCAAATTAATAGTCAAAGGAACTCAGCAGGTCAGCCAACATCAAGTTCAAGTTCAGATTTATTGTCCTTTGACCATATACAAGTCTACCACCAAATCCAGACCAAGGAGTCCAACACAGTACATATAACCCACACGCAACACATAAGGTAATATTAGCACAGATAAATTAATAATTAATAAGGTGCATTTATGACACAAGCCAAAATGTACACAATATAACACTAGTGGTGCTTCGTACGTGATCTGGTCTGGGTGGTGACAAGGAGGTCAGTCAATGTCAATGTGATACCTCCTGCCTGATGGTAGCTGGTCAAAGAGTTTCTTGGAAGGATGGGAGGAATATATAGGCTGCGCTCCTAATAAATATCTTGGATGTTTAAAATTAATGAATATTTGTGGACCTAATTAACAGTCAGAGAGCAGAAGAAACCTTTTTTTCATCGTGCAGAGGTCTGAGCATAAATATTTTGGGAACAGAACAAAGAGGAACACAGGGCTGGGCTTGGGGCAGTTATGAGAAATCAGTAGTGTTGCCAAACTGACCACATTGGCAGAGCTGGAAAGGGTCAGCTCAGGATTTTTGTACTGAATGCAAAGAGAACAATAGGCTTTTCCTCTTGGTATGGTGCCAATACAACTGAAGTAACCACCCATGTTGAGTCAAGCGAGAAAGCATCAGAGGCAGAAGTGACACACACCACTTTAACAAGTGACAAAGCATGAGGGAACAATGGTGTAAGAGTACGTTGATGAACTAATGGACCAATAAATGTGTCCCATCAAGCTTCAAGTACAGGTGAGCACAGAGATGAGGATTCCAGCTTTCTTTCCGCTGCCCACATTTCAGAGAAATTTTCTTGATATGTTGGACCCTGAAGTTTTTGTGATAGGGCGGATCTTCGAAGTCAAGAATGGGGCATAAAATTTACTGCTTATGGCTGTCTTACTGAGTGATACAAGAGCAAAGAAGAAGGAGAAGCGTTGAGAAAAAAAAGAGACCAATTTAAAAATACGTCATGGTCTTCTCATTCCATACTGAGTTAAACAAAACTCTATTGATCTGTGGTGAACTAGATATACCTGTCTGACTGCTCCTGTGGCTCCTCCCACAGACCCCTGTATAAAGGCGACTGTGGGCTGCTGCTCTCCCTCATTTTCCCCAGGATGTAGTGTTGTTTATTCTTCCAGTCAATAAAAGCCGATATCTCGCTTCCTAAATCTCAGTGTGAGTTATTGATGGGGCATCATGATCACAGTTAACCAATAATATAGACAGATTAGAGTAATGTGACACTGTTCTGACTGTGATCAAAGTCATCGGAGAGACATTAAAGCTGCTGATAAAGAAATCTTTCTTCATTACAGCAAGCTGGCAATCTTTTGGAAATGCTCAATGTAGAGTCTGTCAAACCCAAAAGTACATCAACGTAACCAAGGGCTCAATCCTCCAGACATTTCTCATAACTACTTCTTTCACTTCCTTTTCTGTCAAATGTGTTTCTGCCACTGTTGGAGTCTTTCTTCCATGGCCTTCTGTCCTCTCCTGTCAGATTCTCCCTTCTCCAGCCCTGTATCTTTTCACCAATCAACTTCCCAGCTCTTTAATTCACCGCTCACCTCCCCACCCCCCGGTTTCACCGATCATCTACTGCTATTTGTGCCTCCCTCCCCCACCTTCTTACTCTGACTTCTCATCTATTTTCCACAGTTCTGATGAAGGCTCTCAGCCCGAAATGTTGACTGATTACATCACAGTGGTGCAGCCTGTGCCCCATCAGAGATAATACCCTCCCACCTCTCGCAATAAATTGTGCAGAGTGGCAAAATCCATTCTTGCATCTCTCTGTCTGTCTGTCTCTCCCTCTCTCTCTCTCTCTCTCCCCCTCTCTCTCTCTCTCCCTCTCTCCCTCTCTCTCTCTCTCTCTCTCCCTCTCTCTCTCTCTCTCTCTCTCTCTCTCTCTCTCTTCCCCTCCCTCCCTCCCTCCGACCCCCCCCACCCCCCCCGGACAAAGGCCGGCTTCACCTGGAGACCACCTGAGCTCCAGTAAACAACTCATAATAGAACTGATTTCACCTGAGACCATTTGGGATGGGGTAGGAAGTGTCAAAATAGCTTCAGCTCCCCACTAAATGTCAACAGGGCTGTGGATAGCATAAATCAGAGACATTACCAGCTCCTCAGTAATCGATTGTACTCCACAGTGTATTTGCATTGTCTACAAACCTGACCTGTTATCATTCAGACCACCCACAACATTCTTGTGTTGGCCAATCAGCACATTCTCCTTTCTCCCACATGCTTTGCCAAAGCAACTAAATGAACTTCCATGCTACCCTGTCTCAATTCCTCCGCCTCCGCCACATCTGCTCTCAGGATGAGGCTTTTCATTCTAGGACAAAGGAGATGTCTTCCTTTTTTAAAGAAAGGGGCTTCCCTTCGTCCACTGTCAACTCTGCCCTCCATCGTGTCTCCCGTATTTCACGTACCTCTGCCCTCACCCCATCCCCCCGCCAGTCCACCAGGAATAGAGTCCCCCTGGTCCTCACCTATCACCTTACCAGCCTACAGATCCAATGTATAATCCTCCGTAACTTCCGCCACCTCCTACGTGATCCCACCACCAGCCACATCTTCCCCTTCCCCCCACTCTCGGCTTTCCGCAGGGATTGCTCCCTACGCGACTCCCTTGTCCATTCATCCCCCCCATCCCTCCCCACCGACCTCCCTCCAGGCACTCATCCCTGCAAACGGAAGAAGTGCTACACCTGCCCCCACACTTCTTCCCTCACCACCATCCGAGGCCCCAGACAGTCCTTTCAGGTGAGGCACCACTTCACCTGCGAGTCAGCTGGGGTGATATACTGTATCCGGTGCTCCCGATGTGGCCATTTATACATTGGGGAGACCCGCTGCAGACTGGGAGACCGTTTCGCCGAACACCGGCGCTCAGTCCTCCAGCAGTGGCGGGATCTCCCTGTGGCCACACACTTCAATTCCACAAACCCCTCCCACTCCGACATGTCTGTCCATGGCCTCCTCTACTGTCAAGGTGAGGCCACACGCAGGTCGATGGAGCAATACCTTATCTCCCGCCTAGGTAGCCTCCTAATTGCCAGCATGAACATTCAACTCACAGACCTCCGTTGATACCCCTGCCCCCCCTTACCCCCAACCCTATCTATAATTTTAGTCTGGTTCTCTTTCTCTCTCTTTTTCCCCCCTCACTATAATCTCCCCCCAGCCCTACCTTTCTTTCTCTTTTATTTCCCATAATTCTCCACCTTCCCCCTAGCCCATTTCCCTTCAGCCTATCACTTCCCAGCTCTCTACTTCATCCCTCCCCCCACTTCTTATCCCCCCTCGACCATCCCATGTTACTTCACTCCTGATGAAGGGTTTCGGCCCAAAACATCGTCACTACCTCCTCCCATAGATGCTGTCTGGCCTGCTGAGTTCTGCCAGCACTTTGTGTTTTTATTTATTTCTAGCATCTGCAGATTCACTCGTGTTGCCTCAGATAGTCAGTACTTGTCATCAAGTTTTTCTGGCAACTGGCTTCCTGGTTTGGTGGTACCACTGGCTTGACGTATGATGTGTGGATGCATATCAGCTTCGTTTAGACATTCAGAACAATATATCTAGCCAGCATCACTTGAAATTCCCACCGAGACTTGCGGAAATTCTTTCGATGACAGGATCTCACCAGCACGCTTTCTCCTTCCTGGTAGGTCTGACACTCTCTAGTAAGCACGATCTCCTGGACTTCAGTCCCTATTGATGGGAAACCTTTAATAGTTTGTATCAGTACCACACAATGCAGCAATATGCTTTCACTCATGGTGTGGATGTCATCTGTTTAACCCAGAGGGGAGAAGCGACTGTTAAGAGCATGGTACTATCGCACGTGGATTTACGCAGTTTGGAGCACAGCACATTCTGAGCAGAGCCAGTGGCAGCCCCGCTGGCCACTTCAATCCAGTTTCCTCCAGCAATTTAGTCAACCTGTTTCTCAGGGCTCTGGTCTGACTTTCAACTTCATTTGTAGATTGTGGGTGGTAAGGATAGGTGAAGTGATGCTTACCCTGCAAGACTTTGGTCAATTGCCTGTGGAGTGTGGCCGTTACCATTTGAGGTCTTCTCAGGGATTCCAAACAATGGATGAAATTCTCACAAGGAAAGGTTAGCAACACCTAGAGCATAATTTCTACGAGTGGGTAATTTCTACAATTTATCACACCACATAGCCACAGACTGTGAAATGGTCATGACTACAGAAAACTTTTAACATCCTGTCCCAAGTCCAGCTTCCCTTCAGGAACTGATACAAAACAGGGACAATAGTCCTTTTTGAGAATATGGCAGTCTGTTTCCAATGATCAGAAGTGCCATTAAATGCCTAAACAAATATAAGACATTCAGAAAATGTGCAAACCATATGACAAAATCAACCTGAGAACTGGTTGATGTCGCAACCAGTAAAAGATTCCAAGGTAAACACTGAGAAATACTTACAAAACAAACTTCATTCCTGCTTGTGTTTAAAGGGCTTGCAATTTAAACCCATACAGGAATGAGGCAGAACAGGAAAATGTTTTCCATGCTAGTGTGCCATAAGAGATAGAACAAACACGTAGCTAAGATAATGACCTCTGTGAGTGCAGGATTCCAAATTAATAGTCAAAGGAACTCAGCAGGTCAGCCAACATCAAGTTCAAGTTCAGATTTATTGTCCTTCGACCATATACAAGTCTACCACCAAATCCAGACCAAGGAGTCCAACACAGTACATATAACCCACACGCAACACATAAGGTAATATTAGCACAGATAAATTAATAATTAATAAGGTGCATTTATGACACAAGCCAAAGTGTACACAATATAACACTAGTGGTGCTTCGTACGTGATCTGGTCTGGGTGGTGACAAGGAGGTCAGTCAATGTCAATGTGATACCTCCTGCCTGATGGTAGCTGGTCAAAGAGTTTCTTGGAAGGATGGGAGGAATATATAGGCTGCGCTCCTAATAAATATCTTGGATGTTTAAAATTAATGAATATTTGTGGACCTAATTAACAGTCAGAGAGCAGAAGAAACCTTTTTTTCATCGTGCAGAGGTCTGAGCATAAATATTTTGGGAACAGAACAAAGAGGAACACAGGGCTGGGCTTGGGGCAGTTATGAGAAATCAGTAGTGTTGCCAAACTGACCACATTGGCAGAGCTGGAAAGGGTCAGCTCAGGATTTTTGTACTGAATGCAAAGAGAACAATAGGCTTTTCCTCTTGGTATGGTGCCAATACAACTGAAGTAACCACCCATGTTGAGTCAAGCGAGAAAGCATCAGAGGCAGAAGTGACACACACCACTTTAACAAGTGACAAAGCATGAGGGAACAATGGTGTAAGAGTACGTTGATGAACTAATGGACCAATAAATGTGTCCCATCAAGCTTCAAGTACAGGTGAGCACAGAGATGAGGATTCCAGCTTTCTTTCCACTGCCCACATTTCAGAGAAATTTTCTTGATATGTTGGACCCTGAAGTTTTTGTGATAGGGCGGATCTTCGAAGTCAAGAATGGGACATAAAATTTACTGCTTATGGCTGTCTTACTGAGTGATACAAGAGCAAAGAAGAAGGAGAAGTGTTGAGAAAAAAAAGAGACCAATTTAAAAATACGTCATGGTCTTCTCATACCATATTGAGTTAAACAAAACTCTATTGATCACAGTTAACCAATAATATAGACAGATTAGAGTAATGTGACACTGTTCTGACTGTGATCAAAGTCATTGGAGAGACATTAAAGCTGCTGATAAAGAAATCTTTCTTTATTACAGCAAGCTGGTAATCTTTTGGAAACGCTCCGTGTAGAGTCTGTCAAATCCAAAAGTACATCAACGTAGCCAAGGGCTCAATCCTCCAGACGTTTCTCATAACTACTTCTTTCACTTCCTTTAAGTCTTCTTTTTCTGTCAAATCCAAAAGTACATCAACGTAGCCAAGGGCTCGATCCTCCAAACGTTTCTCATAACTACTTCTTTCACTTCCTTTAAGTCTTCTTTTTCTGTCAAATGTGTTTCTGCCACTGTTGGAGTCTTTCTTCCATGGCCTTCTGTCCTCTCCTGTCAGATTCCCCCTTCTCCAGTCCTGTATCTTTTCACCAATCAACTTCCCAGCTCTTTAATTCACCCCTCACCTCCCCACCCTCCCAGTTTCACCGATCATCTACTGCTATTTGTGCCTCCCTCCCCCACCTTCTTACTCTGACTTCTCATCTATTTTCCACACTTCTGATGAAGGCTCTCAGCCCGAAACATTGACTGTTTACTCTTTTCCATCGATACTGCCTGGCCTGCTAAGTTCTTCCAGCATTTTGTCTGTGTTTTCTGACAATGTCCGCAGGTTTTCATGCAATGAGTTGCTGCCAAAGGATTGGCTGATTAGATAGTTGGCATGTGTGTACCCAACACAGTAGCTGCTGAGCATTGATACAAGGCTCCGTGGATTTTGGCTTCAGGGTGGAGAGTGAAGAGGCTGAGACCAAAATCAGATCAATGATGAGGTTTGAGGAGCCGAACAGACTACTCCTGCTCTGATTACTACTGGTCACAGGAATGCAATCCAACAGGGAAATGTCATAATTAAGAAAAAGACAGAATCATGTTTATTTTTAGGCTGGGCAGCTCTGTGAGGTTCCTGTTTGTTAACTTCTCAAGCGCCTTGAACACCATACAGCCCTCATTGCTGGGGGCAAGCTCCGTTCAATGCAGTTTGGCACTTGCATTGTATCCTGGGTAATGGACTGTCTGACTGGAGTTTGTGCTTGTGTGGCTTCAGAGCTGTGTGTCAGGAATGGCTATAAGCAGCACTGGGGCCCCACAGGGGTCTGTATTGGCTCCCTTCCCCTGTTTACCCTGTATACCTGGGACGTTAGATACAACACTGAGTCATGCCATGTAGCAGAAACTCCCTGATGACTTAGCAATAGTTGAGGGAGGACAGGAGGATGAACACAGGGTCCTGATGGAGGACTTTGTCAAACGTGCAAGCTGAATCATCTGTGGCTCAGTATCAGTAAGACAGAGGAGATGGTGATGGACTTTAGGAAGACTAAGCCCGCACTGCTCCCTGTTACTATTGATGGTAAGAATGTAGATGTGGAGAGGACCTACTGAGGGTGCACCTGGATGACCAACACACAGAGGCTGTATACAAAAAGGGCCAGAGTCGCCTCTACTTCCTGAGGAGACTGAGGTCCTTTGGAGTGTGCAGGCCTCTGTTTTGTTGCCAATACAACCTTCTGTGTGGTGGTGTGCTGGGGCAATGGCGTCAACACGGATGATGCCAATAGGCTCAATAGCCTGATTAGACAGGTTGGCTCTGTTTTAGGAGTCAAACAGGACACACTGGAGGCTGTGGTAGAACAAAGCACTGTACTGAAAATCCCGGCAATTCCGGACAATGTTTCTCACTTTCTGCATGCCACCTTGGCTGAACACAGGAGAATTTTTTAGTAATAGACTAAGACAACTGTGCTGCTCCACAGAGACACTATATGAGGTCATTCTTACCCTCGGCCGTTAGGCTCTGTAATGAGTCAACCTACAGCCGGGGAAGTGACGATCCCTTCTGTTAGACTGTTTGAGGTAACTTATTTTTTATTCTTTCTACTTCTTTTCTAATATATATATATATATATATATATATATATATGTGCACTGCAATTTCCTTTGTGATCAATAAAGTATCTATCATTTCACATACATACATCATGAAATATATTGTTTTATGGCTGCAGTACAATTTAATACATAGAAACACGGAAAAATAGAAAACCTACAAGCTTTTCAAGCTGTTTCAAGAAAACAGCCCTCAAGTTTTCTAAGCTCCATGTACCTGTCCAGGAGTCTCTTAAAAGATCCTATCGTTTCCGCCTCCACCACCACCAGCAACCCATTCCACGCACTCACCACTCTGTGTGTAAAAAAACTTACCTCTGACACCTCCGCTATACCTATTTCCAAGCATCTTAAAACTGTAGCCTCTCATGTTAGCTATTTCAGCCCTGGGAAAAAGCCTCTGACTATCCACACGATCAATGCCTGTCATCAACTGATAGGTCAACTAAAGTTGCTACAAAATCAAAAGTAACAAAATTAACTTTATCATTAATGAAAGAATTAAACCTGATTGATATATGGAGAAAAATGAATCCGAGAGATTATTCATTTTATTCAAATAGACATAAAACTTATTCAAGGATTGATTTTTTTTATTATCAAAAAATATTCAAGATAGAGTGAAAAGTGTGGAATATAAAGCAGGAATACTATCAGATCATTCTCCCCTTGATAATGACAATGATAATGATGGATAAGGAGGAATCGATTTATAGATGGAGATTTAATTCAATTTTATTAAAAGTCAAGATTTTTGTGATTTTATGAAAAAACAAATTCAGTTCTTTTTGGATACAAATTTACATTCAGTAGAGGATAAAATTGTATTATGGGAATTGATGAAAGCATATTTAAGGGGTCAGATTATAAGTTATACATCTAAAATCAAGAAGGAATACGCAGCAGAAATAGATCAGTTGGAAAAAGATATTATAAAGTTAGAAAAAGAATCTCAAAGACACATGACAGAAGAAAAACAAAGACAACTTGTTAACAAAAAATTACAATACAATACACTTCAGACATATCATACAGAAAAAGTAATTATGAGAACTAAACAGAAATATTATGAACTAGGTGAAAGATCACAAAATTCTTGCTTGGCAGTTGAAAACAGAACAGGTTTCTAAAACAATAAATGCAATTAGAACAAGTGTAAATAAGGTTACTTATAAGCCTTTAGAAATTAATGAAACTTTTAAAAAATTTTATACTGAACTATATCAATCAGAATCAAAAAATAAGATTACTGAGATAGATAAATTTTTATCACAAATAACCCTTCCAAAATTAAATTTCGAAGAACAGAAAGGATTAGATATGCCTTTTACATTAAAAGAGGTTGAAGCAGCTTTAGGATCACTTCAGAGTAATACATCTCCAGGAGAAGATGGTTTTCCTCCTGAGTTTTATAAAAAATTTAAAGATTTATTAATTCCTCCTTTTATGGAATTAATATATCAAGTGGAAAGAATGCATAAACTCCCACAATCTTTTTTAACAGCGATCATAACTGTACTGCCAAAAAAAGATAGAGATCCTTTAAAACCAGCATCATATAGGCCTATTTCTTTGTTGAATACAGATTATAAAATAATAGCAAAAATTTTATCTAATAGAATATCTAAATATTTACCAAAATTAATACATATGGACCAAACAGGTTTTATTAAAAATAGACGATCAATGGATAATATAACCCGGTTAATTAGTATAATTCATTTGGCACAAAAAAGAGAGGAAATGAGAGTGGCAGTTGCTTTGGATGCAGAAAAAGCATTTGATAGATTGGAATGGGATTTTTTATTTAAGGTATTGGAAAAATATGAATTAGGAAAATCTTTTATACAATGGATTAAAATTCTAAATACTAATCCTCAAGCTAAAGTAGTTACAAATGGTCAGATTTCAACACCATTTTGTTTAACAAGGTCAACTAGACAAGGCTGCCCATTATCACCTGCTTTATTTGTATTGGCAATAGAACCATTAGCTGAATTAATTAGAACAGATTCAGATATTGAGGGCTTTAGAGTTAATCAAGAAGAATATAAGATTAACTTCTTTGTTGATGATGTTTTGATTTACTTAACAAACCCATTGCAATCTTTGCAAAGATCATCTTTTAGATTGGAAGAATATGGGGAAGTATCGGGTTATAAAGTAAATTGGGATAAAAGTGAAATTTTACCCCTTACCAATGGAAATTATAATCAATGCCGATTAGCAACTCAATTTCGATGGTCAATAAATGGGATAAAATATTTAGGTATTAGAGTTAATAATGATGTAAAAAATTTATATAAACAAAATTATTTGCCATTATTAAAAACAATAAAAGAAGATCTTGATAAATGGATGATATTACCAATAACATTAATAGGTAGAGTTAATGTTGTAAAAATGAATATATTTCCTAGATTGCAATATTTATTTCAAACTCTACCAATACAATTACCTCAGAAGTTTTTTCAAGAACTGAATAAATATGTAAGGAAATTTCTTTGGAAAGGAAAGATGTCAAGAATATCATTGGAAAAATTGACATGTAAATTTGATTTAGGAGGGTTACAACTTCCAAACTTTAAGAATTATTATAAAGCAAATCAACTTAGATTTATTGCGTCTTTTTTTGATGAAGAAAAACCGGCATGGATTAGAATAGAATTAGATAAGATAGGAGAAAATACGCCAGAAGATTTTATATATAAATGGGAATCCAAATGGATACGGGAAAAAAAAGAATCTCCTATATTAAGACATTTGATTGATTTATGGAATAAGGTAAATATGGATGATGAGATAAAGAAATCTTTATTAGCAAAAAGGACTTTAATTCAAAATAGGCTTATTCCTTTCACAATGGATAATAAACTTTTACATAATTGGTTTCAAAAGGGGATTAAATATATAGGTGACTGTTTTGAAGGAGGTATATTGATGTCGTTTGATCAATTAAAAATAAATATAAAATATCAAATAACACTCTTTTCTGTTATTTTCAATTAAAAGCTTATTTACGAGAAAAGCTGGGACAAACAATGTTGATACCAAAACCTAGTGAAATAGAAATATTAATTCAGAAAGGAAAAATTAAAAAATTTACATCTTGTATGTATAATTTGATTCAAAAGCAGACAATTAAATTAGGAATTCATAAATCAAGACAAAAATGGGAATCTGATCTGAATGTTAAAATTGATGGAAAAAATTGGTCAAGATTATGTTCTGATAGTATGAGAAATACAATAAATGTTCGACTTAGATTAATACAATATAATTTTTTACATCAATATATATATAACACAGAAAATAAATAGATTAAATTCAAATATGTCTGACCAATGTTTTCGATGTAAACAAGAAATTGGTACTTTTTTACATTCTACTTGGTCTTGTTCTAAAATTCAACCGTTTTGGATTAATTTAAGATTTTTATTGGAACAAATTATTGGAGTACAAATTCCACATACTCCATTGCTATTTTTATTAGGAGACATTGAAGGGACAATAACAAAATTTAAATTGAATAAGTATCAGAAAAAATTTATAAAAATTGCTTTGGCAGTAGCCAAAAAAGTTATTGCAGTTACTTGGAAATCTGATTTAAATTTAACTATGGATCATTGGAATAATGAAATACATAGTTGTATTCCATTTGAAAAAATTACATATAATTTAAGAAATGAATATGAGATATTTTTGAAAATTTGGCTCCCATACTTACAAAAGATAGGATTAAATACACAGGTCCTTTGAAGATAAAATTATAGTAATTGGGGAAAGTGAAAATAAATATCAAAATTATTTTGAACTCCATGGAACATGTGGGGATCCTCCGATATCCAGGCAATCTTTCTTCTCTTTTCTTTCTTTTTTTTCTTTTTCTTTAGATAAGGGTTAAGGGGGGAGGGTTAATATCACTTTTCTTACCATTTCATTATTACATTTATTCTTGTAATTTCTAAAATTAAATAAATAAATAATATTTTTTTTAAATGCCTGTCATCAATTTATACACCTCTATCAGATCACCTCTCATTCTCCGTCGCTCCAAGGAGAAATGGCCGAGTTCACTCAACGTATTCTCGTAAGGCATGCTCCCCAATCCAGGTAACATCCTTGTAAATCTCCTCTGCTCCCTTTCTATAGTTTCCACGTTCTTCCTGTAGTGAGGCGACCAGAACTGTGCACAGTACTCCAAGTGGGGTCTGACCAGGGTCCTATATAGCTGTAACATTACCTCTCGGTTCCTAAATTCAATCCCAAAGATGATGAAGGCCAATGCACCGTATTCCTTCTTAACCACAGAGTCAATCTGAGCAGCAGCTTTGAGTGTCCTATGTACTCGGACCCCAAGATCCCTCTGATCCTCCACACTGCCAAGAATCTAACCATTAATACTATATTCTGCCATCATATTTGATCTACCAAGATGAACCACCTCACACTTATCTGGATTGAATTCCATCTGCCACTTCTCAGCCCAGTTTTGCATCCTATCAATGTCCCGCTGGAACCTCTGACAGCCCTCCACACTATCTACAACACCACCAACCTTTGTGCCATCAGCAAATTTGCTAACCCATCCCTCCACTTCCTCATCCATGTCACATAATAAAAATGGTTTAAAAGATGCAAAACTGAAATAATCAGTGTTCATGAGTTGAAATCTGATCGTGGAGGGAAAGAAACTTGTCCTAAAATGTGAAGTGTGCATCTTCAGCCTGTTGCAATTCCTCCCTGATGGTAGAAGTGAGCAGAGGGCAAGTCCTGGGTGATGAGGGCTCTTGATGGTGGATGCTCTCTTCTTGAGGCAATGCCCTCGATATCCTCAAAATGCTGACAAAGTCTGCAAACATTTGCATCCTCTTTCGATCTTGTGTATTGGAGCGTCTATAGCAGATGGTAATGCAGCCAGTCAGAATATACTCCACCGTACATCAGTAGCATGAAACGAGAAAAACCAGGTGCAGACCAAACTCCTGGGAAGCCGTTTCCCACAGTTCAGCTGCCCTGTTTCCTCACTTGTACTCAGTCACTGCTCCGACGTACCAGATTGCCCGGCCATCTCGGTGACTGAACAAGGATCTGGCCCTCTCGCTGTTTGCTGTAATAGTGTGCCTCCCTCCAAGCTTTTCTGTGACATTCTCCTATTGCAGAAATACCAGATTATCTGCTGCACAATATGGGAATGTGTGTTGTGTGATGGAGCACCGAGTAGAGAGAGAGAGATGGGAGAAGCAGTAGTGCAAACACTCCAGAATAGAGCAAAGTGTCCATCAATGTGTGCTGGCTGCCTGAGTGTTGATCGCTGGCGGATCATTCTGCTGCCCAAGGGGGAGACTGTGTGACCAGCCACTCTGCCTGGAGAATGTTACCAAGGCTTTCTGCATTTTGGATATGGATATTGGTATGGACTTGAACTATAACCAGATCCAGAGTTAAACTGTTGTTATATTCTGTGTTTTCACCAGATCTTTCTTGCTTTTGGGGGGAATTTGATATTCCTGTTCCGTTTCTGTTTGTACTTTTGTGTGGGAGAGGATGATTTGGGCAAAGATGTTCCTGTTCCATTTTTTCATTTTTTTTCGTGGAGGAGGGGGGGATTTTGGGGTTGATGATCATGTTGCTGTTCTTTTCTTTCTGGGTTTCCTGGCTATCTGGAGAAGAAGAATTTCAGAGTTATGTACTTTGATAATAATGAACCCTTGAACCTGTTTGTTACTGATGACCTCTGGTTCTCATTTTACCCAACCTCAATGGTTAAAAAAAAAACTTGCATATATTTTCCCATCTGTACCCAACATAATTTTTATTCCTCTCCAAGATCTTCCCTCATTGTCCTACATACTTCTTGAAAGCGAATTGTGCAGATGATATAGAGAGCCTGCAGAGAGATGTGGATAGGTTAACTGAACGGGCAAGGTTCTGGCAGATGCAGTACAACGTTGGTAAATGTGAGGTCATCCACTTTAGAAGGGAAAATGAAAGAGCAGATTATTATTTAACTGTTGGAAAATTGCAGCATGCTGCTATGCAGAGGGACTTGGGAGTGCTTGTGTATGGATCACAAAAGGTTGGGTCGGGTTACAGTAGGACTCAAGTACAGACCAATGAATACTCTTTTACCAGGATTTATTAGGGAGCACAAGGGCAACAGTCTTTCAAAAACAGGAGGCAGGCACAAATCCAGAAGGGCAGGCGGAGGTCTTACCCGGGAAAGGCAGTCCGGCGAGGGCAGACGATCCAGAGCGCTCAGGCAAAAATCAGGTTCCAAAACAGGCAAAATCTAGAAACACAGAATCCGGCAAAATCAGTGGCAGCAGACGCGATGGCAGGCTAGAACGACTCAGGTCAGAGCTGGGACAAACTGGCAGAGAATGTGAGTCAAGGCAGGGTTTAAATGGACCGGGTAATGAGTGAAAACAGAAACAGGTGGGTGCCAGTGAGGAGATAAGTGGGTAATTGGCGTAAGTCCAATAAGGAAAGGGGCTGGGTCAAAACCCACATGGCCAGGTGAAAGGAGGCAGAAATTAAGGGCTGTCATGGCCCAGAGCTATCAGCAGAGGCCCTTCGACCCAGTGTTCAGGCCGAATCTTTAACAGTACCCCCGCAGCCCCCCCCCCCCCCCCCCCCCCCACGGGCGTCTCCAGACACCCTTCTTGCCGGTACGGGATGGCTTCTATGAAAGTCCCTGATGAGAGAGGGATCCAGGATATCCCGAGCGGGAACCCAACACCATTCCTCGGGGCCATAGCCCTCCCAATCCACAAGGTATTGCAGTCCACGGCCCCTGCGTCGAACGTCCAGCAATCGGCGCACAGTGAAGGCCTCCGAGCCAGCGATGGGATGGGGAGGGGGCTTCGGGGCGGGACAGAGGGGGCTGCAGACGAAGGGCTTAATCCTTGACACATGGAATGTAGGATGGACCCTGCGAAGGGTAAGGGGTAGTTTTAGACGAACCGCCGAAGGGCTGATCACCATGGTGATGGGGAAAGGTCCAATGTAATGTGGCGCCAGCTTGCAGGAGTCCACCTTTAAGGGGATATCCCGCGAAGATAACCACACTTTCTGACCCTGGCGGTAACGGGGGGCCTCGATGCGGTGACGGTCTGCTTGCTGCTTCATTCTGGCTGTACACTGAAGCAGCGCCTCTCGGGCTCGCCTCCAGGTCTGTGAACACCTCTGGACAAACGCTTCGGCTGAGGGAACGCCCACGTCCTCCTCCTGAGGTGCGAATAAGGGGGTTGATAGCCAAGACAGCACTGGAATGGTGATAAGCCCGATGAAGCAGAAGGCAAGGAATTGATGGTGTACTCGACCCAGGGAAGTTGCCGACTCCAAGAGGAAGATTCCCGAGACGTCACACAACGGAGCATCACCTCCATCTGCTGATTAGCCGGCTCGGTCTGGCCATTACTCTGTGGATGAAACCCAGATGAGAGGTTAACCCTGATCCCGAGTAGTTTGCAAAAGGCTCTCCAAAAGTGGGAGGTAAATTGTGAACCTCTGTCAGATACCACTTCAACTGGGAGACCGTGAATATGGAAAACATGCTGAATCACCAGGTTGGCAGTCTCCTTGGCAGAGGGCAGCCTGGGAAGGGGAACTAAGTGGACCGATTTGGAAAAACGATCCACTATGGTAAGAACGGTGGTGTTACCGTCGTACGGAGGGAGTCCGGTGACAAAGTCCAGTGCAATGTGTGACCAAGGCCTTCTAGGAACAGGTAAGGGTTGCAGGAGACCAGTGGGTGGTTGGCTGGAGGTCCTGTTCTGTGCACAGACTGGGCAGGCAGAAATGAAGCTCTCGACATCCTTCCTCAGGGATGGCCACAAAAATCTTTGTCTGATGAAGGCCGTCGTGCGTCTGATGCCCGGGTGACATGCCAGTCTGGAGGTGTGTCCCCACTGGAGAACCTGGGAGCGGACAGACTAGGGAACATACAATAGATTAGCGGGACAAGCACCAGGAACAGACTCACCCTGTTGGGCCGACCGGACCACAGATTCAATCTCCCACTGTGCTGCGGCGACCAGACATTGCTTGGGGAAAATGGTCGTAACCTCGGGCACCTCGTCGGTAGTGGGAAACTGCCTGGAGAGCGCGTCAGGCTTGCTGTTCTTAGAGCCAGGGCGGTAGGTCAGGATGCCCCTGAAACGGGCAAAAAACAGGGAGCACCAAGCCTGGAGGGAATTGAGGCATTTGGCAGAACGGATATATTCCAGGTTCTTGTGATCCGTCCAGACTAGAAAAGGGGTAGTCGTTCCCTCAAGCCAATGCCGCCATTCCTCAAGGGCAAGCTTAACCGCCAACAACTCTCGATCGCCGATGTCATAGTTGTGTTCTGCAGAAAAAAATTTGTGGGAAAAAAGCGCACGGGTGTAGCTTGTCGTCCTCTGCTGAACGCTGTGACAGTATAGCCCCTACTCCTACATCAGAGGAGTCAGTCTCTACTATAAGCTACCTGGTAGGATCGGCCTGACGTAGGATAGATGCCCTTGTGAAACGAGTCTTTAGATCAGCCGCTGGATTCCAGGCGAACTTCGACTTGGAGGAGATCAGGGCAGTCAGCGGGGCGGCCAGGATGCTGAAATTTCGAATGAATCGGCGATAGAAGTTGGCAAACCCAAGAAAGCGTTGAACATCCCTTCGAGAGGCGGGTTGTGGCCACTCCTCTACCGCCTTGATCTTCTGAGGGTCCATCTGGATTCCTCCAGCGCTGATCACATATCCCAGAAACGAAGTTGAACTCCGGTGAAATTCACACTTCTCCGCCTTCACAAATAACTGGTTCTCCAGGAGTCGTTGGAGTACCCGGCGGACATGCTGGATGTGTTCAGAGAGGGACCTAGAAAATATCAGAATGTCATCCAGGTATATGAATACAAATTGGTTCAGCATGTCTGAGGACGTCATTCACCAGGGTCTGGAACACAGCAGGACCATTAGAAAGTCCGAAAGGCATCACCAAATATTCATAGTGCCCGGAGGGCATATTGAACTCGGTCTTCCACTCATCCCCCTCCCTTATGCGGACCAGATGGTAAGCGTTGCGGAGGTCGAGCTTGAAGATAGACGCACCCTGGAGTAATTCAAATGCAGATGACATAAGAGGAAGAGGATAGCCGTTCTTAACGGTGACCTCATTGAGTCCACGCAAGGGCGCAGGGACCCGTCCTTCTTGGCTACAAAGAAGAACCCTGCGCCTGCTGGGGAGGAAGAGGGACGGATAATTCCTGCAGCCAAGGCCTCCTGGGTATACTTGTCCATCGCCTCCCTTTCAGGGAGAGACAGGGAATACAGACGGCCCTAGGTGGCGAGGTTCCCGGAAGGAGATCGATAGAACAATCATAGGGCTGATGCGGGGTTAAGGTGGTGGCCCGAGTTTTGCTGAATACCAGCTTTAGGTCCCGATATTCTGGGGGTACAGAGGACAGATCGGGAAACTCTTCTGCAGGCAGAGGAGCCGGACTTGGAGTAGAATGAGCAACACGCAGACAATGATTTAGGCAGAAGCGACTCCAGCTCAACACCCTGTTATCAGACCAATCAATGTGTGGACCCTGCTGAGCTAGCCATGGGTGGCCTAACACAACTTCAGCTTTGGGGGAATCTATTACATGAAAAATAATGCTCTCCTGGTGATTGCCAGAAATGAGGAGACTCACCGGAGTTGTAGAGAGGGTAATCAAGGCCATTTTAACCCCGGTTAAGCCGCTGGCCTCCAGGGGTTGCTTCAGATGGGAGAGTGGCATCCCGAGTTTGGCCGCAAACCTGGAACTGATAAAGTTTCCCTCAGCCCCGGATCGATGAAAACTGAAACGGTGTGTCTCCTCCCTTCCGCCAATATAAAAGCAGGTAGCAGGGTTCGAGTGACGGGGGAAGGAAGCACTGCTCGCCCTTAGTCCCCTCTTTACGAGCGAGCGTTGGCTTTTACAGGACAACTGGACACAGTGACCAGCCTGACCACAATACAGACAGGAGTTGGTACTGACTCTCCTCCTTTCCGAAGGAGACAGACGGGCACGATCAATCTACATGGGCTCCATGGGGGTGACTGAGGACTGGGAGAAGGAGATGTGGGTGCGGGCTGGGAAAATGTCAGACGTCCCCTGGTGGTTCTTCGTGACCCCCGGATCTCACGCTCCCGCTGACGCTGTTCTATGCGGCTGTCAATCTTAATGGCCAAATCGACCAGCTCTTGGAAGCCAGCAGGCAGGTCGCGGGTGGCTAGTTCATCCTTAACCTCTTCGCTCAGCCTATAGAGGAACATGTCAGATTGGGCTGCCGAACCCCAGTTGGTAGTGGCGGCTAGTGCGCGGAACTCAATGGCGTAGTCCGAAACAGAGCGGGTACCCTGACAAATCCGCAACATTTCCCTTGCTGCTTCTCGCCCCTGCTGAGAACGGTCAAAGACTCTTCTCATCTCCTCACAAAAGTGACTGGTTGACAGAGGCGAACTGCGCTTCATGTCTCCCTAACAACACTCCCTGTCGGGGGAGGGCCTCACGCACCAGGTTGGGGTCTGCTGAGTCCATAATGGTCAGTTTGTTCTGTCAGGTTGGGTCAGGTTACAGTAGGACTCAAGTACAGACCAATGAATGCTCTTTTACCAGGACTTATTAGGGAGCACAAGGGCAACAGTCTCTCAAAAACAGGAGGCAGGCACGAATCCGGAATGGCAGGCGGAGGTCTTACCCGGGAAAGGCAGTCTGGCGAGGGCAGACGATCCAGAGCGCACGGGCAAAAATCAGGTTCCAAAACAGGCAAAATCCAGAAACACAGAATCCAGCAAAATCAGTTGGCAGCAGACGCGATGGCAGGCTAGGATGACTCAGGTCAGAGCTGGGACAAACTGGCAGAGAATGTGAGTCAAGGCAGGGTTTAAATGGACCAGGTAATGAGTGAAAACAGAAACAGGTGGGTGCCAGTGAGGAGATAAGTGGGTAATTGGCGAAAGCCCAATAAGGAAAGGGGCTGGGTCAAAACCCACATGGCCAGGTGAAAGGAGGCAGAAATTAAGGGCTGTCGTGGCGCAGAGCTATCAGCAGAGGCCCTTCGACCCAGTGTTCAGGCCGGATCCTTAACAGGATCGCAAAGGGTTGGTTTGCAGGTTCGGCAGGCTGTCCAGAAGGCAAATGGAATGATGGCCTTCATTGCCAGAGGAATTGAATCCAAGAGCAGGGAGGTCATGCTGCCACTGTACAGGGTGCTGGTGAGGCCACTTCTGGAGTACTGCGTGCAGTTCTGGTCTCCGTACTTGCGGAAGGATATACTGGCTTTGGAGGTGGTGTAGAGGAGGTTCACCAGGTTGGTTTCAGAGCTAGAATATGATGAGAGATTGAATCACCTGGAACTGTGCTCACTAGAATTCAGAAGAGTGAGAGGAGGTCTTATAGAAAGATATAAAATTATGAAAGGGATCGATAAGATAGAGGCAGGAAAGTTGTTTCCACTGCTAGGTGAGACTAGAACTAGGGGACATAGCCTCAAGATTTGAGGGAGTAGATTTAGGACTACTCCTAAAGGGAAGGGATGACAATGTGATAATAACAAACCAAAATCAAAGTTCAAACTGAATTTATTATCAAAGTACATGTACTGTATGTCACCATTTTCTTGTGGGCATACTCAATAACTCCATTAACCATAATAGAATCAATGAAAGACCGCACGCAACAGGACAGACTAATGTGTCAAAGACTGTACAAATACAAAGAGAAAGAAAAGAGTAACAATAATAACAATAAAATAAGCAATAAATATCGAGAACATGAGATGAAGAGTCCTTGAATGAGAGTCCATAGACTGTTCAGGGTTGGGGTGAGTGAAGTTATCCACTCTGGTTCGAGAGCCTGATTGTTGAGGGGTAATAGCTGTTTCTGAACCTGGTGGGGTGAGCTCTGAGACTCCTGTACCTTCTTCCTGATGGCAGCAACGAAAAGTGAGCATGACCTGGGTGGTTGGGGGATGGGGTGGTCCTTGTTAATGGATGCTGGTTTTCTGCGCGTAGATGGGCTCAAAGGTCAGGAGGCCTTTACCCGTGATGGGCTGGGCAGTTTCCACTACCTTTTGTAGGATTTTCCATTCAAGGCATTGGTGTTTCCATACCAGGCAGTGATGCAGCCAGTCCACGTACTCTCCACCACACGTCTATGGAAGTCTGTCAGAGTTTTAGATGTCATGCCGAATCTTCGCAAACTTGTGCTTTCAATACAAATACCACCTCCATGTACCATTGGAGATGACTCTTTTGAGCTGACATCCAGCTGATGATGGTTTTGGCTGCCGCCAACTGGTTCCAGACACAAATAACGACAGCACTTGGTTTAAATAGATAGATAGATAGATACTTTATTCATCACCATGGGGAAATTCAACCTTTTTTCCAATGTCCCATACACTTGTTGTAGCAAAACTAATTACATACAATACTTAAATCAGTAAAAATATGATATGCATCTAAATCACTATCTCAAAAAGCATTAATAATAGCTTTAAAAAAAGTTCTTAAGTCCTGGCGGTTGAATTGTAAATTGTAAATGAAATAGAAGGTGCAGATAATTCTGGAAATATTCAGCAGCCCAGGCAATATACATAGAAGAAGAAGAAAACATTTCAGTTGGATGAAATTTTAATAGATTTTTTCCAGAATGCTATCTTATATCTGCCCAGTGCTGTACACGCACAGCAGATTGCCCAGCCTATCTCTGCCCAAAAAGTCGGAAAACGAGGTAACAGTTTGCAAATATATAGATCGCTTCATAACATTTGCGGCGCCCGCTGACAGAACAGTGCATGTGTGACTGGAGAGGCGCGGAGATTGAACCCGAACCGTAACTCCAATAGTGCAAAGTTTGCGATCAGCCTTGGAGTTGTGGTGGGTAACGGTGCTTGGGTCTGTCGATGTTCTGTGGGGAGTAATACACGGATGGGGATTGGAACCCGGTCACTATGGAGTACCCGGCCTAAAGGCCTTGAATCGGTGGATTAGATTGTATTCGGGGATTCACCTTCGATTCTGAATGAGTGCACCATAGCTGGGGCTGACTTCGTTAAAACCTGCGTGGATCACTGTGTGCCTAGGAGAACACACTGCACATAACCAAATCAAAAGCCATGGTGAACCAGGACATTCATAGTCTGCTGAGGGTTAGATCTGTGGCATTCATGTCGGGAGACCCAGATCTGTACAAGAAAACCAGGTACGACTTGCGGTGAGCTATTTCAAGAGTTAAGGAACAATTCTGAGTGAGGTTGGAGGCAGAATCGGATGCACGTTAACTCAGGCAAGCTTTGCGGGTCATTCATTACTCTCTATAAATTGAAAGCTAACTCCGTGAACAGCAGTGACGCTTCACTCCCAGATGAGCCCAACGCCTTTTATGCTCACTTTGAAAGGGAGAATAAAACTGCAACTATGCGGATTCCTGCAGCACCCGGTGATCTCAATCTAGGAGGCTGATGTTAGGCTGTCTTTAAGGATGGTGAACTTTTGCAAGGTGACAGGCCCCGATGGAGTACCCGGTAGGGCTCTGAAAACCCATACCAACCAAAATGCAGGAACATTCAAAGACATTTTCAACCTTGCTGCTGTGGTCGGTAGTTCCCATCTGCTTCAAAAAGGCAACAATTAGGCCAGTGCCTAAGAAGAGTTGTGTGAGCTGCCTTAATGACTATTGCCCAGTCACATCTCCAGTGATGAAATGCTTTGAGGAGTTAGTTATGGCTAGAATTAATTCCTGCCTCAGCAAGGACCTGGACCCACTGCATTTTGCCTTTTGCCACGATAGGTTTACAGCAGGTGTGATCTCAATGGCTCTTCACACGGCATTGGATCTCCTGGACAATACAGATGCCTAAAATACAAACAGGCATTTGTTAATACAAATACCTTTGTCAGGGTGCCTTTTGTTGTGTTAAACGCTGAGCTATTGTCAATCATTCCTACAGTTGTGTTCAAAAAGTTCCCAAACCTGGGTCCCTCTCCAAATAGATCCTCGACTTCCTCACTGGAAGACCACAATCTGTGCTGGTCGGAAATAACATCTCCACCTCGCTGGCAATCCACACTGTTACACCCCAAGGATGTGTGCTTAGACCACTGCTCAACTCTCCCTATACCCATGACTGTGTGGCTAGGTATAGCTCAAATACTGTATGTAAATTTACTGATGATACAACTATTGTTGGTAGAATTTTAGATGGTGACGAAAAGGTGTACAAGAGTGAGATATATCAGCTAGTTGAGAGGTGTTTCAGCAAGAAACTTGCACTCAACAGTATTAAGACCAAAGAACTGATCGTGAACTCAGGAAAGCCAAGGCTAGGGATCTCACACCAGATCAGAAGTGGAAAGAGTGAGCAATTTCAAGTTTCTGGCTGTCAATATCTCTGAGAATCTATCCTGGACTCAACATCTGGAATATGTTTCAACAACAAAGAAGGCACAACACCAGCTATGGTTGATTAGGAGTTTAAGGAGATTTGGTATGTCACCAAAAACTCTTTCTATAGATTTCTACAGATGTGCCATGCAGACCATTTAAACTAACTGCATTACTGTCTGGTATTGAGGGGGAGGGGTGGGGCTACCGCACAGTACTGAAATAAACTACAGAGTGTTATAAACTCAGTCACCTCCATCATGGGCACTAGACTCCGTAGTATCCAGGAGATCTTCAAGGAGCGATGCCTCAAAAAGGTGGCATCCATCATGAAGGACCCCCATTCAACATTGTTCCCATTGCCACCATCATTGAGCTGGTACAAAAGCCTGAAGGCACACAGTCAGTGGTTCAGGAACACCCTCTTCCCCTCTGCCATCTGATTTCTGAATGGGCATTGTAGTTATGAACACTACCTCACTACTGTTTTTCCAAAGACAACAGATTTCACAACTTATGCCAGCAAACCCGACATTAAATCCGATTCTGATAATAGTCATCTTAGAATCAAAATCATTATCACTGACATATGACATGAAATGAGTCTCCCCACCATCTATGCCATGATTTCTTCTCTCTACTACCATCAACAGAAGGTACAGAAGTCTTAGGTCCTATTCAGTAACAGTTATTAGCTTACAACCATTAGGCGCCTAAACCGTCATGGATAACTTTACTCACCCCAACTCTGTACACTGAACAACCTAGGACTCACTTTCAAAGAGTCACGTTCTCAGTATTATTTAGTTTCTATCTGCATAATTTGTCTTCTTTTGCACCATAGGCGGCCTTAAGCATCTGGGGGCCCGTTTCAAGAGTTAATGTGGGGCCCTACCCCCGCTTCCCAAAAAGAAAGAAAGGAAAAAAGCGAATATTCAAGTTGGTTTGCATCAATAATGGTATAATTTCAGACTTAAATGTTGATGCATTATATGCACTTTCAGCATAAAGGACAGACAGCTCAACATGATCCAAACAATTCTCTTAATTAAAAACTGAAACAATGACATTTTTTGCTTTGGAGTGAGAAGCCTTGCCCTTTTCAGCAACGAGTCTGCATTGAATGGCACTATGTGTTAGGTATCAGCTGACATAAGAACAGCTTAAACAATTTCCCTCTAATTAAATTAATAACAAAAGCAATGTCATATTTAATGAAAATTCACACTTTATTTATTCAATGAACAGTGTCTGAAAGTTAACTACTGGAAGTTTACAACAAACTGCGTCTCACGCTTAAGTGCTGAGAATGCTTTAATGAGCTCATCTTTGTCCAGCGATCTTGTTATTTCATGCTCAATTGATATCTGAGCAAGAGCTGACAGATGCTCCTGGAGCATGGTTGTCCTCAGATGCGTTTTGATGAGCTTTAGCCTCGAAAAACTTCTCTCTCCACTCGCTACAGTCACAGGCACTGTCAGCACGAGTCTTAGAGCAATGGTGAGGTTAGGATACAGTTCAACCAGATTGTTGCTGTAAATGTAGCTCAGGACCTGCAGGCCTGTGGTTTCTTTTGCAGGCTCAGCACTGACAGCAGCCGACACCTCAGCATCCACATCACTAAGTGTCCTCTCCATGGTTACGCAGCTGTCTTTCAGTGTGCGACTTCGGGTGGCTTTTTTCATTTCCTCTCTTCCATAAATGAAGCCAAACAGACTGTAAAATGACTCCATCAGCTTGAAGCGCTCACTAATGCCAGTGATGGCAGAGTCCACTAGTGGAAGGAAAACTTCTCTCTTGTACCGTTCCTCGGGTGCCACTGGCAGGGAAGGATCTGCACGTTGGGACTCGGACTGGAACTGGCGTTTTGGTTTTCTGATTCGTGCAGTAGGAAAGACCATTGACATCCCTGTCTCTTCAGCTATGTCTCTGGCATCTGTTTGGGCGGATGAAAGGCCGTTCTCTCTGTATTCCTTGAGAAATTTCAGAACATATTCCACCTCGCGCTGTAGCACATCGATTCCCTCTTGTGGGCTCTGGAGCAGCTTGCTGACACGATTCACCTCATGTAAAACGTTGTACCAGAGGATAACAGTCAGCAGGAATTTCCATGACATGATCTCCTGTTCTAGGCCTCTGGCTGCAGATGTGGTTTCACTGTCACCTTTCTGTGTGGCATGTTCAGTCAGTGACAGGAGCGCATTGCCAACATCGGGAAGCTGGTAGCGCGGGACTTTCACACTTTCCACGCGGCACTCCCATCGCGTGTTGGATACGGCCTTGAGGGTCATCAGTGGCACGTTCTCCTTGAAAAGCTCCCATGTCTGTGTCGATGAGCTGAATAGTGTGTATAGACGTTGCAGCACCCCAAAGAAGCTCACAGACTCCACTGTCGACTTTGCAGCATCGACAATGACTAGGTTTAGGTTGGCTGGCACATGGCATGAACAGTGCTTTTTTGTTAATATCTAGCACCGTCTTCTGCACCCCGCTATTTCCCCCCGCATATTGCTCCCGTTAACATATGCCTGTCCCCTGCTTTTTGAGATATCTAATCCTAACTTCTCCATAAGAAAACGTCGGTTAGGCCTGCACCTGTTGTGTCAAGCACTGGTAGGAAACCGACAAAATGCTCACTGACAGTAGCTCCGACATTTACTTGGCATGTGACAATGGGCAGGGTCACAGACAGCTGCTCCATGTGTTCAGCGACCATTATCACCGAGTAGTAACGTGATTGTTTTACTCCCTCTGTTATCTCTTCCAGTGTCTTGTCTCCAATAAGTGTGATTAACTCATTTTGTATGGTTTTCCCCTTGTAGTGGTCAGCAATCTCTTTTTTTCTCTGCTCGTCTGACATGTTCGCTCATCACTGGGTCTAACTCAGCAAGCAGCTCCACCAGACCTAGGAACTTCCCATTATTTGGTTCATGTAGGGTGGAATTGTGGCCACGGAAAGCAAGGTTTCATTCTGCAAGGGGACAGACTATGGCAACGAACCTCTTCGTGACATCATTCCAGTGTTATTTTCCAGCATTTGCATTTCTTGCTACGTGCTGTCAATGGCGCTGCGCGTTTCCAGCTCGCGCCAGCTCTCCATGTTGGCACTTGACTTCTCGTGAATGTTGGCATTTGACTTCTCGTGATCCTGGAGTGTGAGAGTGAGTCGCTCCCACACTCTGAAACCTCCGCAAGTGAGACTGTGATTTCGCTTGCCAAATAGGGTACAGCAGAAACAGAAGATTGAATCAGATGATTCTGAGTACACTAACCATGACCTACGAATGGTTTCTCCAGTTTTCATCTTCATACGATATCTGTCCTTGGTAAAACGACGGTGTGATTGGCTCTGTGGAAAGTTAATGTCCTCTAATTGAACGGGACCTCTCCTAACAACGTCGATCCGTTGGTCACTGGTAATATGCGTTGGCCAATGTGCCGGATCGTTCTCTGTGAATGTTAGTGGGGCTTTCTCTCTGTCTGGTGTGCTGGTGTGCTGGTGACGGCATCTCCCTCACCTGTAGGACTGTCATCATGCTGTGATGCTTGTTCATCAAACAATCATTATCATCATCTGTTTGAGTAGAATTGTTCTTCTCATTTTCATTGCTCTGATGATCAACATCTCCTGTACCGCTTACACTGTCACTTGGCACTGTGACGATGGCGCAGCGGCAACTGCCTGCAGTCGGCGGGCCTTTTACAGATGCTGGACCAAAGAAAGATGTAACTTTTGGGAGACTATTTAGAAGCTTTGTTTCGTTGTCTAATATTTTCCATTTTTCAGCACCGCTAGGATAAGAGCGTTTCATTTTCCTCTCATTGAAAAGTAGCCTTCTTAGCTAGGAGCAATGTTTACAGTATTTTCTCAGGTGTCAGTCAGCGAGTGCCCACTGGTGGTTCGGCTGACCACCAGGAGAATATTGTGGCGTCTGGGAGCCGTGCATTAAATCTTTGCATGTCAGTCGGGGGCCCCTGGGAGGGCGGGGCCCGTTTCAGTTGAAACGGCTGAGGCATAGCTAAGGCCACCTATGTTTTGCACTTCGGTTCTTTGTTATTCTTTGCTTATATATAGTTTTTCATAAATCCTATTTTATTTCTTTATTCCTGTAAACGTCTGCAAGAAAATTAATTTCAAGGTAGAATATGATAACATATGTAGCATTCGTGCCCCCAATTTACCCCTGTTCACTTAGGGTGAACCGCCATCACCCCCCCAATAGTGCAATACTTCGGTGTGAATACGGTGCAATGCCCCCTCAGTACACACTTGCAACAGAAATATCAGACAATACACCAAAGGCGAACAAATAATCACAACTTTATAGTTATTTCTTAGTGATGGGTTAGTAGGAACAGATAACCTAAAGGCGCCAAATCAGTAAGTTTATCAGTTTGTTGACATAATATTTTAATACATTGGAGCTCACTCCTCCGGTTCCATCCACAACGAATTTCCGAGCCTTCAGCCACCGTCGGAACCGGCGACGTCCAGTATCCGGCGCCCTGGAACCGTTGTCCACCCCTCACACGTCCGTCCTCCTCGCTCGCCTCCTGAGAAAAGACCACGAACTCCCGCTCAGCTCACTCATACAAGATAGCAAAACAATTCTCCATTGGCTTGTTCTCCCCTTATCTGCAGTTATAACCCAAACATTCCAGATACAGAAACCCATTACAGCATTAATTAACATTACAGAGAAGCCATTTTGTTAGCCTGAACAGTTAACACCACAGTTAATGGTACTGAGAACCCTACACATATATAGGGCTATGTATATACATGCTATGTATATACACATATATATTTTGATTCTGATTTAGCGGCAGTATAGTACCAAGACATGAAACTGCTATCATTACAATAAATAAATAGTGCCAAAAAGAATAACAAGGTAGTGTTCATAAATTTGTGGACTATTCACAAATCTGGTGGCGGAGGAGAGGAGCTGTTTATGAATTGTTGGGTGCGAGTCTTCAGGGTCCTGTACTTCCTCCCCGATGGTAGCAACAGGAAGAGGGCATGCCCTCAATGTTGAGGTCCTTAGTGATGATGCTGCTGTCTTGAGGCATCCCCTCCTGAAAGTGGTGGGGAGGGTCGTGCCCGTGATGGAGCTAGCTGATTCGGATTCTGCGTGGAATGAGTTACTCAGTTGGCATTTCTGTCAACCAAGAGGTCCATCTAAACTAGTTCCATTTGCTTGCATTTGGAGAGAGTGAGAGCGAATGAATACGTACGTAGAACAGAGAGGGAGAATAAACATGAGAGAGAGAGAGAGAGAGAGAGAGAGAGAGAGAGAGGAGAGAGAGGAGAGAGAGAGATAATGTTGTTGGTCACTGACCTCTTGTCAGAACTGCATTTTCTCTTGCCCGATTTGCTGATTATTCCCACCGTTTTATGTTTTAATTCAGATTTCCATTTTCTTTTCTTCCTCATTATGTAACTGGGTTTTGGATAAGAAACAAGACCTGGCCAATTGGTCCTGGTGTCTGTTCTGATCCAAGCTTAGCCTAAACATCACTTTGTTGCTCTTTCTGTCTCCTCGAGACATTTAGTTCAGATGTCACACTCCATGATTCGGAATCAGTTTTACCCCTCTTCCATCAGATTTCTGAATGATCCGGGAACACTTCCTAACCCGCCAAAGGTAATTTGAATTGAACCAAATGGTTTATTGATCATTACAGAATGTGTCTCCGGTGCCTCCTGCTCATTCTCCTCTCCCTTCCCCCTTCCTGCTCCCTTTCCACTCAATCCACAATAGAGACTCGTAATAGAAACAGATTTATCATCACTCACATATGTTATGAAATTTGTTTTTTTTTGTGTGTCAACAGTACAATGCAATACATAAAATTAAACAGTACTCTTTTAATATGTGTGTAACACTGAGCTGTTTATTCTGTTCTGGGTCATACAACAATGTAACCTGATCATATGTTATTTTGTGATAACTGGCCAAATGTAATGGAAACCCAGTGGGCCATGTTGGGTCAGGCAACAGTGCTAACAGTGCTCCAAATCAACACCTTCAGAGCTGCATTGAAACTCTCAGTTGCAAGTAAGATGAAGGCACTGCAAATAGGTGTGAAATGCTTTGATTAAGACCATGAGACATAGGAGCAGAATCAGGCCATTTGTGTCCAATAGTCTGCTCGGCCATTCCATCAAGGCTGTTTATTACCCCTCTCAACCCATTCTCCTGCCTCCTCCCCGTAACCTTTGATACACTGACTAATCGAGAACTTACCAACCTCTGCCTTAAATATACTCAATTAATTGGCATGCACACCCACCTATGGCAATGAATTCCACACTCTCACCACCCTTTGGATAAAGAATTTTTTCCTCATCCCTGTTCTGAATGGGTGCCCCTCTATTCTGAGGCGGTGACCTCTGGTCCCAAACTCTCCCACATCAGGAAACATTCTCTCCACATCCACTGTGTCAAGGCCTTTCAATAATCGATAGGTTTCAATGAGATCCACCCTCATTCTTCCAATCTCCAGCAAGTACAAGTTTGAATTGTACATTTGTTGTGTACTGCACAAACCTCCTTTGTACTATGCTTTCTTGATTTAAAAAAACAATACAAATATTGCTGAGGGGAAATTGCTTCTCGTATGTTAACCCTTTCATTCCTGCGATCCTTTCCGTGAATCTCCTCTGGACTCTCTCCAACGCCAGCACGTGTTTTTCACACATTCTTTGCTACTTGTGTGATTCCTTCTTTTGCTTTGTGCATTGGGTGTTTGATGCTTTCTTTGAAAAGGTTCTATTGTGTTTCATTAATTCGTGGCTGTCTTCAGGAAGAGGAATCTCAGGGTTGTATACTGCATACGTACTTTGATAATCCATGTACAAACGTTTGTACTTGAATTTTTTTGTAGATAAGGGTTGCACAGCTGCTCACAATACTCCAAGTGCAGTCTGATCAATGCCTTATAAGTACTCAGCATCACAGCCTTGCCTTTGTATTCTGGTCCTCTCCAGACATTGCATTTGCCTTCCTCATCTCCCACTTAACTTCATGATAACCTTTGGGAACCCTGCACAGGACTCCCAAATCTCTCTGCACTTCTGATTTTTCAATTTTCTCACAATTTAGAAAATAGTCTAACCTTTTATTCCTTATGCCGAAGTCCACGACCATACACTTCCCAACACTATATTCCACCTGCTACTTCTTTGCCATTCCGCCAAGCTGTCTAAGTCCTTCTGCAGACACCCTGCTTCCTCAACACTACCTACCCTTCCACCTATCTTTGTATTGTCTGCAAACTTGGCCATAGAGCCATCAATTCTGTCATCCAAATTGTTGACATATAACGTGAAAAGAAGTGGTCCCAAAACCCAACCATGCGGAACACCACTAGTCACCAAGTCAAGTCACTTCTCATTCTCATTTCGACCATAACTGCTGGTACAGTACACAGTAAAAATGAGACAACATTTTTCATCATGAATCATGATGCTGCATGAAACAATACAAAAACTACACTGAACTACATAAAAAAAACACAGAAAAAACTACACTGGACTACAGACCTACCCAGGACTGCATAAAGTGCACAAAACAGTGCAGGCATTACAATAAATAATAGATAGATAGATACTTTATTCATCCCCATGGGGAAATTCAACATTTTTTTCAATGTCCCATACACTTATTGTAGCCAAACTAATTACATACAATACTTAACTCAGTAAAAATATGATATGCATCTAAAGTCACCCTCTCAAAAAGCATTAATAAATAGCTTTTTAAAAGTTCTTAAATACATTGAATGGTAACTTAAGCTCAGTCCTAACCCCGGCACTTTAACATATCTTACTCCTGGCGGTTGAATTGTAAAGCCGAATGGCATTGGGGAGTATTGATCTCTTCATCCTGTCTGAGGAGCATTGCATCGATAGCAACCTGTCGCTGAAACTGCTTCTCTGTCTCTGGATGGTGCTATGCAGAGGATGTAAACAAGACAATAGGCAGAGTAGAGGGCAGTAAGTTGGTGTCAGTCCAGACTCTGGGTTTTGAGGAGTCTGATGGCTTGGGGGAAGAAACTGTTACATAGTCTGGTCATGAGAGCCCAAATGCTTTGGTGCCTTTTCCCAGATGGCAGGAGGGAGAAGAGTTTGTATGAGGGGTGCGTGGGGTCTTTCATAATGCTGTTTGTCTTGCAGATGCAGCGTGTAGTGTAAATGTCTATAATGGTGGGAAGAGAGACCCCGATGATCTTCTCAGCTGACCTCACTATCTGCTGCAGGGTCTTGCGATCCAAGATGGTGCAATTTCCGAACCAGGCAGTGATGCAGCTGCTCAGGATGCTCTCAATACAACTTCAGTAGAATGTGATGAGGATGGGGGGTGGGAGATGGACTTTCCTCAGCCTACGCAGAAAGTAGAAATGCTGCTGGGCCAACCAGAAGAGGCTCCCTTTATTCTCGCTCTTTGTCTCCTGCTGAACAAACAATGCTCTATCCGTGCTAGTACCTTTCCTGTAATACCATGGGCTCTTAACTTGTTAGGCAGCCTCACATGTGCCAACTTTTCAAAGTCCTTCTGAAAGTCCAAATAAACAGCATCTACTGACTCTCCTTTGTTGATCCTGACTGTTATTTCTTGAAAGAATTCCGAAAGATTTGTCAGGGAAGATTTTTTTTCATAAGGAAACTATGCTGACTTTGGCCTACTTCATCATATGCCTCCAAGTACCTTGAAACCTCATTCTTAATATTGGACTCCAACATCTTTCAAACCACTGATGTCAGGCTAACTGGCTTATAATTTCCTTACTTCTGCCTCCCTCCCTTCTTAAAGAGTGGAGTAACATTTGCAATTTTCCATTCCTCAGAAACCATTCTGGACTCTAGTGATTCTTGGAAGATCATTAACAAATCGTCCACAATCTGGTCAGCTACATCTTTGTGAACCCTGTGATAAAATCCAGTTGGTCCAGTTGTCGTATCAACTTTCAAGTTTTCAGTTTCTCAAACACCTTCTCGTTAGTAATAGCAATGACACTCACTTCTGCCCCCTATCACTCTTGCACCTCTGGCATTCTACCAGTGTCTTCCACAGTGAAGACTGATGAAAAATGCTTATTAAGTTCACCCACAATTTCTTTGTTCCCCAATACTATCGCCACAGCATAATTTTGCTGCAGTCAGATATCTGCACTCACCTCTGTTTTACTCTTCATATGCAGTATCTGAAAAATCTTTTAGTACCCTCTTTAATATTAGGATCATAGGACCATAAGACTATAAGACCATAAGATATAGGAACAAAATTAGGCCATTTGGCCCATTGAGTTTGCTCTCCCGTTTCATCATGGTTGATCCATTTTTCCTCTCAAACCCAATCTTCTGCCCTGCCCCTGTATCTCTTCATGCTCTGTCTATTGTCTATTGACCAATCAACACTCTAGCAATCTCTGCCTTAAATACACATAAAGACTGGGTCTCCACAGCTGCCTGTGGGAATGAATTCCACAGATTCACCACTCTGTGGCTAAAGGAATTCCTCCTCATCTCTGTTCTAAAAGGACGCCCCTCAATTCTGAGGATGTGTCCTCTGGTCTTAGACTCCCTCACCAAAGGAAACATCCTCTCACATCCACTCTATCAAGGCCTTTCACCATTCGATAGGTTTCAATGAGGTTGCCCTTGTTCTTCTGAATTCTGGTGAGTACAGGCCCAGATCTCTTCATAAGACAAGCCATTCAATCCGTGACTCATTTTTGTGAACCTTCTTTCAACCCTCTCCAACGTCAACACATCCTTTTCTAAGATAAGGGACCCAAAACTGCTCTCTATACTCCAAATGAGGCCTCACCAGTGCTTTATAAAGTCTCAACATTACATCCTTGCTTTTATATTCTAGTCCTCTTGAAATGAATGCTAACATTGCATTTGCCTTCCTCACCACAGACTCAACCTGCAAATTAACCTTTAGTGAACCAACTCCCTTTGCGCCTCAGTTTTTTGTATTTTCTCTCCATTTAGAAAATAGTCAACCCTTTCATTTCTTCAACCACAGTGAATGATCATACACTTCCCGATATTGCATTCCACCTGCCATTTCTTTGCCCATTCTCCTAATCTGTCTAAGTCCTTCTGTAGCCTCCCTCTTGGAATCCCTGTTAGTGTCCTTTTACAATCAACTTTGGCCGGCTCCTCTCTCATGCCTCTGTAATTCCTAATACTCCACTGTAGTACTGATACACCTGACTTTGGCTTCTCCCTCTCAAATTGTAGGGTGAATTCTATCAAATTATGATCACTGCTTCCTGAGAGTTTCTTTACCTTAAGCTCCCTAATCAAATCCGTTTCATTACACGACACCCAATCCAGAACAGCCTTTCCCCTAGAGGGCTCAATCACCAGTAGCTCTAAAAAGCCATCTTGTGGGTATTCTACAAATTCCCTCTCTTGGGATTCAGCACCAACCTGATTTTCCCAATCTACCTACGTTGAAATCCTCCATGATTATCGCAACATTGCCCTCTTTAAATGCCTTTTCCATCTCCTGTTGTAATTTGTAGCTCACACCTTGGCTACTATTTAGAGGCCTAGACCTCCCATCAGGGTCTTTTTACCCTAATGGTTTCTGAACTCTACCCACAAAGCTTCAACATTTTCCGATCCTACATCATCTCTTTCTAAGGATTTGATTTCATTTACCAACAGAATCACCCCACCACCTCTGCCTACCGGCCTGTCCTTTCACTACAATGTGTATCCTTGGAGGTTAAATCCCCATCTATGATCTTCTTTCAGCCATGTCTCAGTGATACCCACATCATACCTACCAATCTCGAACTGCTACAAGATCACCTACGTTATTGTGTGTACTGCGTGCATTCAAACATAACACCTTCGGTCCTGTATTGATCACCCTTTTCCATTTTGTCCCCAAGTTACACTTCACCTCATCCCACTGACTGCAATTTTGCTCTGTTGCCTGCCTGTCATCCTTCACAGTCTCACTACACACAGCATCAGCTGAATACCAACTGCCCCTTCCTCAGTCTTATCACTCCAGTTCCCATCCTCCTGCCAACTTAATTTAAACCCTCCGCAACAGGTCTAGCAAACATTCCGGCAAGGTTATTGGTACTCCTCAGGTTCAAGTGTAACCCGTCCTTTTTGTACAGGTCATAACTTCCCCAGAAGAGATCTCAATGATCCATAAGTCTGAAATCTTGCCCGCTGAACCACTCATTCATCTGTAATATCATCCTATTCCTGCCCTGACTAGCATGTGGTACTGGGAGTAATCCAGAGATTACCACCTAGGAGGTCCTGCTCCTCAGCCTCTTCCTAACTCCCTATACTCACGGCACAGGACCTCTTCCCCTTCCTGCCTATGTCATTGGTGCCAATGCGCAATACACCCTGGATCCCAGCACCTTGAGAGCTGGGGGAGAGGGGTGTGAATAGAGGATTCTGTGACTGTGAAGGAGAACACACCATCCCAGCTTTTCCTTCCCAGCCACAGAATCTCCAGTCCATCCCCCTAACTATCGAGTTTCCTATCAGTATTGCTCCGCCTGGCTTTGCCCTGCCCTGCTGAACGTCAGAGCCGGCTACCGTGCCACTGGCCTGACAGCTGCTTCTATGCTACACTTATACTAACGTTTTTATTATTGTGTTCTTTATCTAATCGTGCTTTTTTTTGTGCTGTATCAGATCCAGAGTAACAATTATTTTGTCCTCCTTTACACTTATGTATTTGTAATGACATTGAAATCAGCCATGATGGAATGTCATAGAAACACAGAAACATAGAAAACCTACAGCACAATACAAGCCCTTCAGCCCACAATGCTGTGCTGAACATGTACTTACTTTAGAAATGACCTAGGGTTACCCATAGCCCTCTATTTTTCTAAGCTCCATGTACCTATCCAAGAGTCTCTGAAAAGACCCTATCGTATCCGCCTCCACCACCGTCGCCGGCAGCCCATTCCACACATTCACCACTCTCTGAGTAAAAAACTTACCCCTGACATCTCCACTGTACCTACTCCCCAGCACATTAAACCTGTGCCCTCTCACATTAGCCATTAACTGCAGAGTCTGCAGAGCAGACTTAATGGGCCGAATGGCCAAATTCTGCTCCTATGTCTTATGGTATTTTGATAAATCGGTTGTTAGCTAGAATAGGAAAACGAGAGAAGTAGGAATATGGGCAGCATGGTGGCAGAATGGGTAACACGACAATATTACAGCTTGAGACTTTCTGGAGTTTGGAGTTCAACCCCAGCGTCGCCTGTAAGGTGCCTCTGTACGTCTTCCCTGTGGAATGCTTGGGTTTCTTCCGGATGCTCTGGATTCCTCACACCAGCTAGTCAATTGGTCATTGTAAATCGTCCTGTGATTAGGTTAGGGTTAATCGGGCTTGTGGGTTTGATGGGATGGCTCAGCTCAAAGGGCCAAAAGGGCCAACTCCGCTCTGTATCACTAAAGAAATAAATAATATAATAAATTAAGAGTATAAATAAAGCAATTCTCAGCAGCAGTAGGGGCGCAGCTGCAAGGATACTGGTTGGGGTTAAGAGGGTCAGTGGGATATAAATCTGTCAAACCTCATCCTGATCCTGTGCGAGACCTTTGTTAGCGTGAGATTGAGAAGGCCTGTGACCCTGCTGTTGATGTGTCATTAGCCTGGAGGTTTCTGGGGGTACCGCTCTGACTGTTCGCAGTGATTAATAACTCAGCAATACAAACATTTAAGGACAGGGGAGGGCCCTCGATGAGATTCCATTACTGAATGAAGTCACAGCTGATTTGCATCCCTGGCCTCCTCCACCCACTTTCTACACTTATCGAAGTTCAAAGTAAATCTATAACCGAAGTACGCACAGTACGTGTTAGCATCTTCTTCCTTGAGGTTCCCTTTCTTGCAGGCATATACAGGGGAAATAAAGAGATACAACAGAATTTAATGAAAAGCATCTGGTTCTCCAGCGACTTCCAGGAAAGGCTGGATGGCAAGTGAGGAAGGGTGGTGGTGCTGGAAAGGCAGCTGACCTCCAGGAAAGACTGGCACGGGCACACAAAGCTGCCAACTTGGTGTGCAGCACTCACAAGAGGGAACCATACGAGTTATAGATTAACTAAATATGCTATACCCCCCCAGAGTCTCCCAAGAGATGGGCAGGGTGAGAGACTCAGTGGGGTGGACATAACGGCCAGGATTGGAAATACGATAACGAGAAGGTTCAAGCAAACAACACTGACTGGGGAGGCATTCATTGCAAAGTGCACTGTGGCAAAATCTGCAAAAACATCAAAGGCCTGATGATACACCAATGTAGGTCCAGCTGTGGAACGAAGGCGACTCAACATCCGGTGAAATGATGGAGGACTCCAGCCGGGAAGCACCACACAGAGCTTAAGACCTCTCCACACCTGAACGACCCAGTGCCAAAGAAGAGATCGAGTGAGTCCCCCCTCGGACACCCTAATCCATTCATCAAGGAAAGAGAAGATCGGATGGCCTAGATCATCAGACAATGTATCTTGGAAGCAGTTTGATGATGACCTGGATTGCACCTTGGAAGCTACATTGGTAGGACCTGTCTACAGGAAAATTGACTCCCTCACAGCCATTGTGTTCAACTTTGCTAAAGAGCAATTCAGCACAATGGAAATCATAAAAATAATAATATTAATAATAAATACATAAATAAATATTGAGAACATGAGATGAAGAGTCCTTGAAAGTGAGTCCATAGGTTGTGGGAACAGTTCAGGTTTGGAGTGAGTGAAATCTCTGAAATGTTACATGGTTGACGGGAGTAGGCAATTTAAATGGTTCGGTAGGGACTGGATGGGCCGAAGAGCCTGTTTCTGTGCTGTACTTTTCTATGACTCCAAAACTAATTGAAGATTCCGCTGGCAGCTTGTTCTACACTCGCACCTCCCTCTGAGTGTTCACCCTAAAACTATGACTTCTAGTTTTAGTCTCAGCCAAAGTGAAGGGAAAAAGGCGAATGGTTGAAGAGAAGCGGAGGCCAAGTCTTTATGAATATTTAAGGAAGAGGTTGATAGATTCTTTAAGTAGGCAGTAAAAGATTTAGCACATGGAATATTCCAGCACAGGAAAAGGCCACAATGCTGCTTAAACCGAATACCTGCCTGCACAAGATCTCCGTCCCTTTATTCCCTGCCTGTTCGTGTGTCTGTCAAAATGCCTCTTAAACGTTGCTATGGTATTTGTTTCCATCACTTCCCTTGGCAGTCTGTTCCTGGCACTTCACACTTGCTGGATTTTAAAAAAACTTGCCCAATGAACAAATTTGCCATATGAGGGCTTTTCTTGAATTGAATTGATTTTATTACTTACTGTAGCAGGAACAACTATAACTAGACAAACTTTATATGGCTATGAATCATTATATAGATGATGAACCTCAATTCCTTCAACAACCTCTATTCATCTTACCCTGGGGGGGGGGTCAGCGTCTAATAATTATGAGGTGGGTGAACAGCTCATGTGTTACGGATTTCTCAGCGAGACCGTCAGAGTGCTAAACAGGAGTTGCAGTGTATGACTCTTCAGCTCTCCTCTTACCCCTCCTCCTCACCTGCCCTCACCTCCCTTTGGTTCACCCCCACTTCCCTTTCTCCCATAATTGACTCTAGACACTAGACACTAGAACACTACAGCACAGTACAGGCCCTTCAGCCCTCTAAGTTGTGCCAACCCATATATTCCTTAAAAAAAAGTACTAAACCCACATACCCCATAACCCTCTATTTTTCTTTCATCCATGTGCCTGTCCAAGGAGCTCTTAAATACCCCTAATGTTTTAGCCTCCACCACCATCCCTGGCCAGTCATTCCAGGCACCCACAACCCTCTGTGTAAAAAACTTACCCCTGATGTCTCCCTAAACTTCCCTCCCTTAACTTTGTACATAAGCCCTCTGGTGTTTGCTATTTATACCCTGGGAAACAGGTACTGACTATCCACCCTATCTGGGCCTCTCATAGTCTTGTAGACCTCTATCAAGTCCCCTCTCATTCCTCTACACTCCAAAGAGAAAAGTCCCAGCTCTGCTAACCTTGCTTCATATGACTTGTTCTCCAATCCAGGCAACATCCTGGTAAATCTCCTCTGCACCCTCTCCATAGCTTCCACATCCTTCCTGTAATGAGGTGACCAGAATTGAACACAATACTCTAAGTGCGGTCTCACCAGAGATTTGGAGAGTTGCAACATGACCTCTCTACTCTTGAACTGAATCCCTGTTAATGAAGCCTAGCATCCCATAGGCCTTCTTAACTACCCTATCAACCTGCGCAGCGACCTTGAGGGATGTATGGATTTGAACCCCAAGGTCCCACTGTTCATCCACACTCTTAAGTAACCAACCATTAACCCTGTACTCAGCCTTCTGGTTTGTCTTTCCAAAATGCATCACCTCACACTTGTCCGGATTGAACTCCATCTGCCATTTTTCTGCCCAACTCTGCAGCCTGTCTACATCCTCTTGTAACCTTCGACAACCTATAGCTCCATCCACAACTCCTCCAATCTTCGTGTCATCCGCAAACTTACTCACCCATCCTTACACCTTTACATCCAGGTTATTTATAAAAATCACAAACAGCAGGGGTCCCAGGACAGATCCTTGCAGCACTCCACTAGTCACCGACTTCCAGGCAGAATACTTTCCTTCCACTACTACCCTCTGCAGCCAATTTTTTATCCAAACAGCCAAGATTCCACTGATCCCATGCCTCATGACTTTCTGGATGAGTCTCTCATGGAGGACCTTGTCAAATGCCTTGCTAAAATCCATGTAGACCACATCTACCACCCTATCCTCATCAATTTCTTTTGTTACCTCTTCGATAAACTCAATTAGGCTCATGATGCACAAAGCCATGTTGACTATCCTTGAGTAGACCGTTCTTCTCCAAATGCTCGTAGATCCTATCCTTCAGAATCCTTTCCAATAGTTTGCAGACCACCGACATAAGACTCACCGGTCTATAGTTCCCAGGATTCTCCCTATTACCTTTTTCAAACAAGGAACTACATTTGCCATTCTCCAATCCTCCAGCACTTCCCCTGCAGCCAAAGAGGATTCAAAGATCATAGCTACTGCTCCAGCAATCTCTTCTCTCACTTCCCACAGCAATCTGGGGTATATCATGTCCGGCCCTGGGGATTTATCAATCTTGATGTTTTTAAGAAAATCCAACACTTCTTCTTCCTTAATCTCCACATTGTCCAGCACACAGGCCTGTTCTATTTCGACCACACCCTGATCAACATCCTTTTCACTTGTGAATACTGAAGCAAAGTATTCATTTAGGACGCCCTAACCTCCTCCGCCTCCAGGCAAATGTTGCCTTCTTTTTCCTTTAGCGGCCCCACCTTCATTCTTGTCATCCTTCTGTTCTTCACATACGCAAAGAATGCCTTGGGGTTCTGCTTAATCCTACATGCCAAGGCCTTCTCATGCCTCCTTTGAGCTCTCCTAAATCCTTTATTAAACTCCTTCCTGGCTACCCTATATTTCTCATGAGCCCCTCCTACTTCCTGCTTCTTATATCTAACATATGCTTCCTTCTTCCTCTTGACGAGTTGCCTCACGTGTTTTGTCAGCCACGGTTCCCTTTTCCTACCATTTTTTCCTTGTCTCAGTGGGACAAACCTATCCTGAACCCAGCGCAAGTGGTCCCTAAACTTCCTCCACATTACTTCTGTGCTTTCACTCTTGAATATTTGTTTCCAATTTACTCTTGCTAGTTCCTGCCTCATCCCTTCATAGTTAGCCCTTCCCCAGTTAAGCACTTTCCCATTTTATCTGTTTTTATCCTTTTCCATAGCTATGCTGAAGCTGACGGAGTTGTGGTCACTCTCACCAAAATGCTCCCCCACCAAGAGGCCTGTCACCTGACCAGGTTCATTACCCAGAACTAGATCCAGTATGGCCTCTCCTCTTGTCGTCTGGTCCACATACTGCATCAGGAATCCTTCTTGAACACACCTGACAAATTCAGCCCCATCTATCTCCCTTGCAGTCAGGAGGTACCAGTCAATATGAGGGAAGTTGAAATCACCCATAACTACAACTCTGTATTTCCTGCACCATTCTAAAATCTGCCTGCTTATCTGTTCCTCAGTGTCCCGAGGGCTATTTGGGGGCCTATAGACTACTCCCAGCACAGTGATTGATCCCTTCCTATTTCTGACTTCCACCCACACCGACTCAGTGGACACTCCCTCTGCAGCATCCTCCCTTTCTATAGCCGTGATACTATCCGGGATCAGTAATGCTACTCCCCACCTTTTTTACCTCCCATCCTATTCCTTTTAAAACACCTAAACCCCGGTACCTGCATCAGCCAATCCTGCCCTTCCTCCAGCCAAGTTTCAGTAACGGCCACAACATCGTAGTTCCAAGTACTAATCCATGCCCTAAGTTCATCCCCTTTATTCCTAATACTCATAGCGTTGAAATAGACACATCTCAACCCCTCTAACTGGCTACATTTATGCTTTGTCCCCTGCCTGTCCTTCCTCACCAGCTCGGAACACATAGCACCATGCCCTTGTCCTTCTACCCTAATCTCTGCTCTGACATTCTGATTCCCACCCCCCTGCCAAACTAGTTTAAACCCTTTTCAACAGCTCTAGCAAACCTGCCCGCCAGGATATTGCTCCCTTTCCAGTTCAGGTGCAGCCCGTCCTTTTTGTACAGGTCAGACCTTCCCCAGAAGAGATCCCAATGATCCAGAAATCTGAACCCCTTCCCCCTGCACCAAGTCTTCAGCCACGCATTCATCTGCCATAACTTCCTGTTCCTACCCTCTCTGTCTCGTGGCACAGGCAGCAATCCCGAGATAACCACCCTTGAGGTCCTGCTTTTTAACTTCTTTCCTAACTCCCTATATTCCTTCTTCAGGACCTCATCCCTACTCCTATCTATTTCACTGGTCCCCACGTGGACCATGATATCTGGCTGCTTACCCCCTCTCCTGAGAATACCGAGAACTCGATCCGAGATATCGCAGACCCTGGCACCAGGGAGGCAACAGACCATCTGGGATTCTCGATCTCTCCCACAGAACCTCTTTTCTGTCCCCCTAACTGTTAAATCCCCTATCACTACTGCTCTCCTCTTTTCCCTCCTTCCTTTCTAAGCTGAGGGTCCAGTCTCGGTGTCAGAGACGCAACTGCTACAACTTGTCCCTGGTAGGTCGCCCCCACCAACAGTATCCAAAACAGTATACTTACTGTTGATGGGAACGGCCACAGGGGTGCTCTGCTCTTTCTGTGTATTCCCCTTCCCTCTCCTGACAGTCACCTAGCTACCTGCCTCCTGATTTTTAGGGGTGACTGTCTCCCTGAAACTCTGATCCATTACTGCCTCCGCCTCCCGAATGATCTGAAGTTCATCCAGCTCCAGTTCCCTAACTCGGTTTGTCAGGAGCTGCAGCTGGATGCACCTTTTGCAGGTGTAGTCATCAGGGACAATTGCGCTGTCCCTGACTTCCCACATCCCGCATACGGAGCACTTGACTGCCCTAACTGCTGCCTCCATTACCTACTCCTAAGTTAATTAAATGAATTAAAGAAACTTACCTGGCCTTACCTCACTGGGAGCAAGCTCGTCCTCCACCCTCTGCTCGCCGAAGCCTCTCGAGCCAAAGCCTCAAAGCTCCACTCCTTCACTGGCCCACTCACTCACTGGCCGCTCGCCTCTCCTCTCCTATCCTATCAGATTCCTTCTTTGCCAGCCGCAGAAAATTACAGCACAGAAATTGGCCCATCAGCCCATCTACTCTGTGCTGAACCATTTAAACTGCCTACTCCCATCGACCTGCACCGAGACCATGGCCCTCCATACCCCTACCGTCCATTTATCTATCCAAACTTCTCTTAAATGCTGAAATAGAGCTCGCATGCACCCATTGTGCTGTCCGCTCATTCCACGCTCTCATGACCCTCAGAGTGAAGAAGTTTCCTCTCCTATTCCCCTTAAACTTTTCATCTTTCACCCTTATCTCATAAGCTCAGGTTGTAGTCCCACCCAACCTCAGCTTGCCTTATCTACACCCCTCATCGTTTTATATACCTTTGCCTTTCCCATCTACCAACTCCCAGCTTCTTACTTTATTCCACCTCCACCATCCACCCACCCACCTTCTCCCTCACCAGGTATTACTCATCACCTTCTAGTGTGTACTCCCTCCCCTCCCCCTCCCCATCACCACCTTATCACCCCTTCCTTTTCCTGTCCTGATGAAGGGTCTCGGCCTGAAATGTCGACTGCTTATTCATTTCCACAGACGCTGCCTCTCCTGTTGAATTCCTCCAGCACTTTGTGTGTGTTGCTCTGTATTTCCAGTTTCTGCAGAATCTCTTTAGTCTACGATTGGAGCATAGACATGGGATTAAGTTGAAAACTGTCATTCCATAAATAAATTTCCTAAACACAAGAGATTCTACAGAAGCTGGAAATCCAGACGAACAAACACAAAGTGCTGGAGGAACTCAGCGTGTCACGCAGCACCTGCGGAGAGGAATAAAGGGTTGACGTTTCCGGCCGAGATCCTTCATCAGGACTCGATTCCCAAACTTTCAATAAAGAAGTAATATTACTTTTTTCTTGAACTATATACTCAATGGCCTCTTTATTAGGTGCACCTGCTCGTTAATGCAAATATCTAATCAGCCAATCATGTGGCAGTAACTCAATGCCTAAAAGCACGCAGACCTGGTCAAGAGTTTCATTTGTTGTTCAGTCCAAACATCAGAATGGGGAAGAATTGTGAGCTAAGTGGCTTTGACCATGTTTGGTGCCAGACGAGGTGGTTAGATTATCTCAGAAACTGCTGATCTCCTGGGATTTTTTATGCACAACATTCTCTAGAGTTTCCAGGGAGTGGTGCGAGAAATGAAAAAACATCCAGTGAGTGGCAGTCCTGTGGGCAAAATCGCCTTCTTAGATCAGAGGAGAATGGCCAGACTGGTTCAAGCTGACAGGAAAGTCAAGTCAAGTCAGCTTTTATTGTCATTTCAACCATAACTGCTGGTACAGTACATAGTAAAAATGAGACAACATTTTTCAGGACCATGGTGCTACATGACATAGTACAAAAACTAGACTGAACTACATAAAAAAAACAACACAGAGAAAGCTACACTAGACTACAGACCTACACAGGACTGCAAAAAGTGCACAAAAACAGTACCGGCATTACAATAAATAATAAACAGGACAGTAGGGCCAAGGTATCAGTCCATGCTTCGGGTATTGAGGAGTCTGATAGCTTGGGGGAAGAAACTGTTACATAGTCTAGTCATGAGAGCCCGAATGCTTCAGAACCTTTTCCCAGATGGCAGGAGGGAGAAGAGATTGTATGAGGGGTGCATGGGGTCCTTCATAATGCTGTTTCCTTTGCGGATGCAGCGTGTAGTGTAAGTGTGTAATGGCGGGAAGAGAGACCCCGATGATCTTCTCAGCTGACCTCACTATCCGCTGCAGGGTCTTGCGATCTGAGACAGTGCAATTTCCGAACCAGGCAGTGATGCAGCTGCTCAGGATGCTCTCAATACAACCCCTGTAGAATGTGATGAGGATGGGATTGGGAGATGGACTTTCCTCAGCCTTCGGAAAAAGTAGAGATGCTGCTGGGCTTTCTTTGCTATGGAGCTGGTGTTGAGGGACCAGATGAGAATCTCTGTCAGGTGAACACCAAGAAATTTGGTGCTCTTTATGATCTCTATCAAGGAGCCGTCGATGTTCAGCGGGGAGTGGTCGCTCCATGCCCTCCTGAAGTCAACAACCATCTCTTTTGTTCACATTCAGAGACAGGTTGTTGGCTCCGCACCAGTCCGTTAGCCGCTGCACCTCCTCTCTGTAAGCTGACTCGTCGTTCTTGCTGATGAGACCCACCACGGTCTCAGTAACTTAAATAATCTCACAGTGCTATGTAGAAGCACATTGCTGAACACACAACACGTCAGACCCTGAAGTAGTTGCAGCAGAAAGCCACAAACATACACTCAGTGACCACTTCATTCGGTATAGGTGATACACACTGAGTGTGTACCTTTGCAGAAATTACCTAAAATCCGACTAACAGGTAGCAGATGCAATGGTTCAGTGTACCTTATGACCTAGCATATCAATTTTCAGTGTTTTATTTCAGGGCTGCTTTGAAAATAGTTTAAATTCTTGTCTGCTCAAAATAGAAAAGCTGTAAACAGCTCAGCCTATTGGGGAAGCTTAAGGTAAAATGATGAAGTTAGTGTTAGTTACACATATTAAATGACATGTGGTGAACTACATATACCTGTCTGGACACGTCCCCTGCTGACTGTTCCTGTGGCCCCTCCCACTGACCGTGGCTCCTCCCACAGACCCCGGTATAAAGGCGATTGAGGCCTGAGCCCGGCCCTCAGTCTCCAGGATGTAGCATGGTGGTCAATTGCTGCTTGTTCTTTCTTCCAGTCAATAAAAGCCGATATCTCACCTTCATGTCTCAGAGAGAGTTATTGATGGTGCATCATGACAATTGATAATAGCCGCTGAAAATTGTTACTGTCAACTTCCCTCTTTGTTGAAGCAGTAAACAGAAGAACCTGATACAAACACAATAAAAGTTTTCATTCTATTATTACATTCCTTCCATACGGTAACATCGAAACTCTCCTACTGAACACCATCCTGATTCAGTGGGCACATGTGACTATGAGCAACTTTGCTCTCTGTGATTTCATCAGTCAGGAGGTACAAACACCTCCCCAAATTCAGGATCAGTTATTACCCTACAACCATCAGGCTCCTGAACTGGTGGGGACGACTTCACACTGCATAACAATAAATTTCATGACATATGTCAGTGATATTAAACTGCACACACAGAATTCTGGAGGAGCTCAGCAGGTCAGGCCGCATCTGTGGATAAGAGTAAACAGTCGACATTTCGGGCCAGATCTCTTCATCAGGACTGGTGAAGGGTCTCGGCCTGAAACGCCGACTGTTTACACTTTTCCATAGAGGCTGCCTGACCTGCTAAGTTCCTCCAGCAGTCTGTATGGGTTGCTTTGAATTTCCAGCATCTGCAGATTTTCTAGTGGTGTGATATTAAAACTGATTCTGATTCCGATTCTCCGCAACTTTGAACCGATTCCACAACCAACAGAAATACTTTCAAGGATTCTTTACAATGCGTGTTCTCAGTTTTTTTCTTTTTTGGAGTCATAGAACACTCCAGCAGAGAAACAGGCCCTTCAGCGCATCTGGTCCATGCCACACTATTAATCTGCCTTGTCTCATCAACCTGCATCAGCCCATAGCCCTCCGTACCCCTCACATCCATGTACCTATCCAAATCTTGCTGACATATTTTATTTGCTCGTCTATTTTTTTGCACATTGGTTGTCTGTCGGTCTATATTTATGCAGAGTGTTTAATAAATTATATTAATTTCCTTATTTTCCTGTAAATGCCAGTAAGAAAATGAATCTCAAGGTAGTATATGGTAACAGAATCACAATTCAGTAAGACTGAGGGCCCTGCATACACAGCACCTCTGATAAATTTCCACAAATTGTTTCTTTTTTAGCAGCTCATTTGAAAAAATTATTACTGATGATTTTCTACCATATATAAATTCTCACCCCCACCTCAAAACTGCCTTAGAAAGCAAAGCAATTTATGATTCAGAATCAGTATCAGGTTTAATATCACTGGCACACATTGTGAAGTTTGTTGCTTTGCAGCAGCTATACAGAGCAATGCATAATAAAAAAGAGAGATATATTAAAGTAAATAAAGCAAAAAAAAGAAAAAAATAGTGAGGTAGTTTACATGTGTTCATTATTCATTCAGAAATCTGCTGAAGGGAAAGGAACAAAATAAAAAGTTTGGAACCATTCATCATTTGAGAACTTCTTCACAGAGACAGTGTATACATTGGCAACTCTAAACACTGTCCGCCAGTGTTTATTTGTTCACTGATGCCCCTGATTCATCTTGTTAGGAAGAAGAGAGAGAAATCATTAGAGTGATAGAGAGCACTTCTTGTGTTACAATGAGGCCACGCTCACTGTGTAGGAGCAAAACCTTATATTCCGGCTGGGTAGCCTCCAACCTGATGGCATGCTGAATTCCTCCACCATTTTGTGTGTGTGGCTGATGGCATGAATATTGCAGAGAATGTCACGAGTTCAGGCTTTGCCTTGGTCGCCAATTTTACACCCAAGGTAGAGCTCGTAGGCTTTCTTAATAAGAGGAGTCATGCTCCGTCTTTGAGATTTGAGCGTACATTTGTCACAAATATAACAGAAAGCATCGCAGTTGTTGCAATGTGGGTGAGACATTTTGCAATCACAAGTATTCCTGAAAATACAATTTCTTTACTATAATGAGTACACACAATATGCTATGCACGTAAAGCATGCGCATCAATGTGACTACAGACGGATATACTGTACATGTAAACACCGTGCAGAGAACAGTCTGTGTGTGTAGCTTTTATAGCCTTTCTAAAACCTGTCCTGCTGAGCAGCATCTGCCCAGCCTAAGCACACCCAGGCATGCCCGGCCAAGACAGAAAATGTTTCAGCTTACATCGTGAGCACCATTTAATTGACTGAACTGAAGTAACAAATACAGACGATTACAAAAACAAGGTGCATGATTGGAAAATATTGTGGTGATTTTCGTGACCAGCAGCCCAAAATCCTAAGATACATCCAAACTATTTGCTGTCCAGTGTTATCAACTGATCACTCGCTTCCTCATGAAGTTTTGTACCATCTACTAACTTCCCAATCGTATCACCTCTGTTTACATCTCCTTTGTTAATGTATACAGGTCTTCCCACTTTGCAAGTGTCTGACTGAAGTACAGGCTACGTACGTAGACCAGTGTTTGGGAGACCGGCAGGAGATGGCAGATATCTTAAGCCCTGAGGGAATTTGGTTCACGGCCGTATTTCCTACTTACAAACTGTTCACATTTCGAACAGTTCAGAGGAATTGAACACCTGTTGTAACCTGGGGTTGAGAGGGTGAACAGTTTTAAGTTCCACGGCATAAACATCACCGAGGATCTCACGTGGTCTGTACATACTGGCTGTGTGGTGAAAAAGGCACAAAAGCGCCTCTTTCACCTCAGACGGTTGAAGAAGTTTGGTATGGGCACCCAAATCCTAAGAACTTTCTACAGGGGCACAATTGAGAGCATCCTAACTGGCTGCATCACTGCCTGGTATAGGAACTGCACTTCCCTCAATCGCAGGACTCTGCAGAGAGTGGTGCAGACAGCCCAGATGTGAACTTCTCACTATTCAGGACATTTACAGAGACAGGTGTGTAAAAAGGGCCTGAAGGATCGTTGGGGACCCGAGTCACCCCAACCACAAACTGTGCCAGCTGCTACCATCTGGGAAACAGTACAGCAGCATGAAAGCCAGGATCAACAGGTTCCAGGACAGCTTCTTCCACAAGGCCATCAGGCTGCTAAATTCATGCTGATAGAATTGTATCCCTATGTTATATTGACTGTCCTGTTGCACATACTATTTATTATAAATTACTTTGATTGCACATTGCACATTTAGATGGAGACGTAACATAAAGATTTTTACTCCTCATGTATATGAGGGATGTAAGTAATAAAGTCAAGTCAAATTTCAAAATTCAAAATGGCTGCATCACAGACTGGTATGGAAACACCACTGCCCTTGAATGAAAAATCTGACAAAGATTTGGAAGCGGCTCCGTCAATCATGGGTGATGCACCATCAATAATTCACTCTGAGACGTAAAAGCGAGGTATCGGCTTTTATTGACTGGAAGAAGGAACAAGCAGTGAGTGACCACCATACTACATCCTGGAGACTGAGAGGCCAGGCTCAGACCTCCATCACCTTTATACAGGGGTCTGTGGGAGGAGCCACAGGAGCAGTCAGCAGGGGTCTGTGGGAGGAGCCACAGGAGCAGTCAGCAGGGGGTCTGTGGGAGGAGCCACAGGAGCAGTCAGCAGGGGGTCTGTGGGAGGAGCCACAGGAGCAGTCAGCAGGGTCTGTGGGAGGAGCCACAGGAGCAGTCAGCAGGGGTCTGTGGGAGGAGCCACAGTCAGTGGGAGGAGCCACAGGAGCAGTCAGCGGGGGGTCTGTGGGAGGAGCCACAGGAGCAGTCAGCGGGGGGTCTGTGGGAGGAGCCACAGGAGCAGTCAGCGGGGGGTCTGTGGGAGGAGCCACAGGAGCAGTCAGCGGGGGGTCTGTGGGAGGAGCCACAGGAGCAGTCAGCGGGGGGTCTGTGGGAGGAGCCACAGGAGCAGTCAGCGGGGGGTCTGTGGGAGGAGCCACAGAAGCAGTCAGCAGGGTCTGTGGGAGGAGCCACAGGAGCAGTCAGCGGGGGGTCTGTGGGAGGAGCCACAGGAGCAGTCAGCGGGGGGTCTGTGGGAGGAGCCACAGAAGCAGTCAGCAGGGTCTGTGGGAGGAGCCACAGGAGCAGTCAGCAGAGGGGCGTGTCCAGACAGGTATATGTAGTTCACCACATTGGGTAAAGCCCTCCCAACCATTGAGCACATCTACATGAAACGCTGTTGCAGGAAAGCAGCAACCATCATCAGGGACCCCCACCACCCTGGACATGCTCTCTTCTCGCTGCTGCCATCGGGAGAAGATACAAGAGCCTCAGGACTCACACCATGAGATTCAGGAACAGTTATTACCCCTCAACCAGCAGGCTCTTGAACCAAGGGGGATAACATCACTCAACTTCACTTGCACCTTCATTGAAACGTTCCCACAACCAAATGCCTCATTTTCAAGGATTCTTTATCTCATTATCTCATGTTCTCAGTACTTATTGCTGTTTACAGATATTTGCATTTGCACAGTTTGTTGGCTTCGGCACTCTGATCTTTCACTGATCCTGTTAGAGAGTTACTATTCTCTAGATTTCCTGAGTATCCCACAGGAATATTAATCTCAGGGCTGTATTTGGTGACATATATGTACTCAGATAATAAATTCACTTTGAACTTTTGAACTTTGAACACCAGAGTTGGGTCATCTTTCATTGATTCTGTTATGGTTATTATTCTGTAGATTTTATTGAGTATGCCCACAAGAAAATAAATCTCAAATAAATTTGGTGACATATATATACTTTGATAATAAGTTTACTTTGAAGTAATCATGAAAGTTTGCTTTTTGCAACAACTGCACATTACAAGCATTACCAAGAAGTTAACACACTTAAATTAACTAAAAGTACATAGAACTTACAGGACAAAATAAACATAATGACATGAGTGCAGGTTGAGAGAGAGGGGAAGAAATCCAGTCAAATACTGATGGCAATGGGGGGAAGAAGCTGTTGCATTTCTCAACTGTATTCTCCAAGAACAAAGACATTTTAATCACAGGTTTTGGAGTGGGGGAGGTGTATGCAAGGATAGTCTCAGGGTGTTACTGTTAAAGACAACAAGACACTGGATGATTCAGCAGGCATCTGGGTGGGTGGATAAAACCCCTGGAGGCACTATTACAGAAACAGCTTCTTCCACTCCACCCAAATGGACAGAATCAGAATGTTCCTTATCACCGGCATGTGTTGTGAAACATGTTTAATTAGCAGCAGCAGTTCAATCCAATACATAATATAGAAGAAATAATAATAGTAATAAATCAACAAGTATATCAATTACAGGATACGTCGGTGTTGAATAGAGTGTTGGCGTGTGGCCAAGTGGTTTAGGTGTTGGTCCAATTATCTGAAGGTCGCTAGTTCAAGCCTCAGCTAAGCAGCGTGTTCTGTCCTTGAGCAAGGCACTTAACCACACATTGCTCTGCGACGACACTGGTGCCAAGCTGTATCAGCCCTGTATTATCAATGACAATTGATGATAGCCGTAAGTTCTTTGTTGAAGCGGTAAGGTGAAGAACCTGATACAAACACAATAAAAGTTTTCACTCTATTATTACATTCCTTCCATACGGTAACATCGAAACTCTCCTACTGAACACCATCCTGATTCAGTGGGCACATGTGACTATGAGCAACTTTGCTCTCTGTGATTTCATCAGTCAGGAGGTACAAACACCTCCCCAAGTTCAGGATCAGTTATTACCCTACAACCATCAGGCTCCTGAACTGGTGGGGACGACTTCACGCTGCATAACAATAAATTTCATGACATATGTCAGTGATATTAAACTGCACACACAGAATTCTGGAGGAGTTCAGCAGGTCAGGCCGCATCTATGGATAAGAGTAAACAGTCAACATTTCGGGCCAGATCTCTTCATCAGGACTGGTGAAGGGTCTCGGCCTGAAACGCCGACTGTTGACTCTTTTCCATAGAGGCTGCCTGACCTGCTAAGTTCCTCCAGCAATCTGTATGGGTTGCTTTGTATTTCAGGCATCTGCAGATTTTCTGGTGGTCTGATATTAAAGCTGATTCTGATTCCGATTCTCCGCAACTTTGAACCGATTCCACAACCAACAGACGTACTTTCAAGGATTCTTTACAACGCATGTTCTCAGTTTTTTTCTTTTTTGGAGTCATAGAACACTCCAGCAGAGAAACAGGCCCTTCAGCCCATCTGGTCCATGCCACACTATTAATCTGCCTTGTCTCATCAACCTGCACCAGCCCATAGCCCCCCGTACCCCTCACATCCATGTACCTATCCAAATCTTGCTGACATATTTTATTTGCACGTCTTTTTTTGCACATTGGTTGTCTGTCGGTCTATATTTATGCAGAGTGTTTAATAAATTATATTAATTTCCTTATTTTCCTGTAAATGCCAGTAAAAAAATGAATCTCAAGGTAGTATATGGTAACAGAATCACAATTCAGAACATCAGAATCAGGTTTAATATCACCAGCATATGTCGTGAAATTTGTTGTCTTTGTGGCAGCAATACATAATACAATGCAATACATAACAATAGAAAGATAATGAGTTACAGTAAGTATTATATATATATACACACACACACACTCACACACACACACACACACACACACACACACACACACACACACACACACACACACACACACACACACACACACACACACAGACACAGTGCCTATAAAAAAGTATTCACCCCCACCCTCGGAAGTTTTTAATTTTAATTGTTTTACAACATTGAATAACATTGGCTTTTTTGAACTGATCAACAGACAAATACTCTTTCGTGTCAAAGTGAAAACAGATCTCTACAAAGTGAGCTAAATTAATTACAAATATAAAACACGAAATAATTGATCATATAACTGCTCACGCTGTTCAAGTCAGTATTTAGTAGATGTACCTTTGGCAGCAATTACATCCTTGACTCTGTGTGGGTAGGTCTCTATCAGCTTTGCACATCTGGACATTGCAATTTTTCCTCACTCTTCTTTCCAAAACTGCTCAAGTTCTGTCGGATTGCATGAGGATTGTGAGTGAACAGCTCTTTTCAAGTACAGCCGTAAATTCTCAATTGGATTGAGGTTTGGACTCTGACTTGGCCACTCCAGTACATTAACTTTGTTGTTTTTAAGCCATTCCTGTGTAACTGGTTTTATGCTTTGGGTCATTGTCTTTATGGAAAACAAAATCTTCTCACAAGTCACAGTTCTCTGGCAGACTGTAGCAAGTTTTCCTCCAGGATTTCCCTGTATTTTGCTGCATTCATTTTACCCTCTACCTTCACAAGCCTTGTAGGGCCTGCTGCAGTGAAGTATCCCCACAGCATGATGTAGCCGTAACCATGCTTCACAGTTGGGATGGTGTACAGTGTCTGGCTTATGCCAAACATAGCATTTAGTCTGAAGGCCAAAAAGCTCAGTTTTGGTTTTATCAGACCATAGAACCTTCAGTCTCCCACATGCCCTCTAGAAAACTCTAGCCGAGATTTCATGTGAATTTTTTCAACAGTAGCTTTCTCTTTGCCACTCTCCCATAAGGCTGTGACAAGTGAAGCACCCGGGCAACAGTTGTATGTGCAGTCTCTCCCATCTCAGCCACTGAAGCTTGTAACTCATCCAGAGTTACATAGAAACCCTACAGCACAACACAGGCCCTTCGGCCCATGAAGTTGTGCCAAACATGTCCCTACCTTAGAAATTACTAGGGTTACCCATAGCCCTCTATTTTTCTAAGCTCCATGTACCTATCCAAAAGTCTCTTAAAAGACCCTATTGTATCTGCCTCCACTACTGTTGCCGGCAGGCAATTCCACACACTCTCTGCGTAAAAAAACTTACCCCTCACATTTCCTCTGTACCTACTCCCAAGCACCTTAAATCTGTGCCCTCTTGTGGCAGCCATTTCAGCCCAGGGAAAAAGCCTCTGTCTATCCACACAATCAATGGCATTCATCAGCTTATACAGTACACGTCCATCAGGTCACCTCTCATCCTCAGTGACTAGGAAATTTTCTTGTATCCATCTCCTGACTTGTGCTTTTCAATAACCTTTTCACAGAGTTGCTTGGAGTGTTCCTTTGTCTTCATGGTGTATTTTTTGCCAGGATACTGACTCACCAGCAGTTGGACCTTCCAGATACAGGTGTATTTTTATTACAATCCGTTGAAACACCTTGACTGTACACGTCTCCAAAAACAGATCTCTAACTAATTACATGACTTCTAAAACCAATTGGCTACAAGTGATGATTTGGTGTGTTATATTAAAGTGGTGGGGTTGAGTGAATAATTATGCAATCAATTGTTTTGTGTTTTATATTTGTAATTAATTTATATCTGTTTTCACTTTGACACAGATCTTTTTTTGTTGATCAGTTAAAAAAGCCAAATTAAATCCAGTGTGATTCAGTGTTGTAAACAAAAACAACATGGAAACTTCCCAGGGGTAGGGTGGGTGAATATTCTACACACACACACACACACACACACACACACACACACACACACACACACACACACACACACACACACACACACACACACACACACACACACACACACACACACACACACACACCACGGAAACAGGCCATCTCGGCCCTCCTAGTCCGTGCCGAACTCTTAATCTCACCTAGTCCCACCTGCCTGCACTCAGCCCATAACCCTTCACTCCTTTCCTGTCCATATACCTATCCAATTTTACCTTAAATGACACAACTGAACTGGCCTCTACTACTTCTACAGGAAGCTCATTCCACACAGCTATCACTCTCTAAGTAAAGAAATACCCCCTCGTGTTTCCCTTAAACTTTTGCCCCCTAACTCTCAAATCATGTCCTCTCGTTTGAATCTCCCCTACTCTCAATGGAAACAGCCTATTCATGTCAACTCTATCTATCCCTCTCAAAATTTTAAATACCTCGATCAAATCCCCCCTCAACCTTCTACGCTCCAATGAATAGAGACCTAACTTGTTCAACCTTTCTCTGTAACTTAAGTGCTGAAACCCAGGTAACATCCTAGTAAATCGTCTCTGCACTCTCTCTAATTTATTGATATCTTTCCTATAATTCGGTGACCAGAACTGTACACAATATTCCAAATTTGGCCTTACCAATGCCTTGTACAATTTTAACATTACATCCCAACTTCTGTACTCAATGCTCTGATTTATAAAGGCCAGTGTTCCAAAAGCCTTCTTCACCACCCTATCTACATGAGACTCCACCTTCAGGGAACTATGCACTGTTATTCCTAGATCTCTCTGTTCCACTGCGTTCCTCAATGCCCTACCATTTACCTGTATGTTCTATTTGGATTATTCCTGCCAAAATGTAGAACCTCACACTTCTCAGCATTAAACTCCATCTGCCAACGTTCAGCCCATTCTTCTAACCGGCATAAATCTCTCTGCAAGCTTTGAAAACCCACCTCATTATCCACAACACCTCCTACCTTAGTATCATCGGCATACTTATTAATCCAATTTACCACCCCATCATCCAGATCATTTATGTATATTACAAACAACATTGGGCCCAAAACAGATCCCTGAGGCACCCCGCTAGTCACCGGCCTCCATCCCGATAAACAATTATCCACCACTACTCTCTGGCATCTCCCATCTAGCCACTGTTGAATCCATTTTATTACTCCAGCATTAATACCTAACGACTGAACCTTCTTAACTAACCTTCCATGTGGAACTTTGTCAAAGGCCTTGCTGAAGTCCATATAGACTACATCCACTGCCTTACCCTCGTCAACATTCCTCGTAACTTCTTCAAAAAATTCAATAAGGTTTGTCAAACATGACCTTCCACGCATAAATCCATGCTGGCTACTCCTAATCAGATCCTGTCTATCCAGATAATTATAAATACTATCTCTAAGAATACTTTCCATTAATTTACCCACCACTGGTGTCAAACTGACAGGTCTATAATTGCTAGGCTTACTTCTAGAACCCTTTTTAAACAATGGAACCACATGAGCAATACGCCAATCCTCCGGCACAATCCCCGTTTCTAATGACATCTGAAAGATCTCCGTCAGAGCTCCTGCTATCTCTACACAAACTTCCCTCAAGGTCCTGGGGAATATCCTGTCAGGACCCGGAGATTTATCCACTTTTATATTTCTTAAAAGCGCCAGTACTTCCACCTCTTTAATTGTCATAGGTTCCATAACTTCCTTACTTGTTTCCCACACCTTACACAATTCAATATCCTTCTCCTTAGTGAATACCGAAGGGAAGAAATCGTTCAAAATCTCTCCCATCTCCCTCGGCTCCACACATAGCTGACCACCCTGATTCTCTAAGGGACCAATTTTATCCCTCACTATCCTCTTGCTTTTAATATAACTGTAGAAACCTTTTGGATTTACTTCCACCTTATTTGCCAAACCAAACTCGTATCTTCTTTTAGCTTTTCTAATCTCTTTCTTAAGATTCCTTTTACATTCTTTATATTCCTCGAGCAATTCCTTTACTCCATGCTGCTTTACTCCATATCTATTGTAGACATTATATATATGTATATAATAGTTAAATAAGTAGTGGATAAATAGAAATAAAAAGTAGTGAGGTAGTGTTCACAGGTTCAATATCCATTTAGAAATAGGATGGCAGAGGGGAAGAAGCTGTTCCCGAATCATTGAGTGTGTGCCTTCAGGCTCCTGTACCTCATTCCTGATGGTAGCAGTGAGAAGAGGGCATGTCCTGGGTGATGGGGGTCCTTAATGATGGATGTGGCCCTTTTGAGGCATCACTCCTGAAAATGTCCTGGATGCTATGGAGTCTAGTCTCCATATGGAAAATGTACTTTGATAATAAATTTACTTTGAATTTGACTTTGATCCCTATTACTCCACCTGAATTGACCATGTATTTAACTACTGAAGTCCTAATCTCCTGGAATTCCCTCGCAAAATCTTTATCTATCTCTAGCAAACCCTGAGCCAATAGGCTGGTCCTGGACTTATTTCCACTTGGAATAATTTACTTATTATTATTTAATTATTTATGGTTTAATATTGCTTTATTTCTACACTATTCTTGGTTGGTGCGACTGTAACGAAACCCAATTTCGCTCGGGATCAATAAAGTATGTCTGTCTGTCTGTCTGTCTGTCTGTCTGTCAAATGTCTACAGATGTAACATGGAGATCATTTTGACTGGTTGTGTCACCATCTGGTAATGAGCCTCCAATGTACAGGATGGTAAGACTATTGTCGACTCAGCCAGCTACCACAGGCACAAGGCTGCCCGCTGTCATGGACAGCTTCCAAAGGCAGTGCCTTAAGAAGATGACATCCGTCATTAAGGACCTTCACCACCTGGGGCACGCCCTCCCTAACACTGAGGCCATCTTCAAAAGATGATGTCTCCAAAAGGCAGCATTCATCATTAAAGATTCCTATCACCTCACAACGTGCTCTCTTCTTCTTATTACCATCAAAGACCAGGAACAGACACCTGAACAAACACGTACAATGTTCTTGGAACACTTCTTCCCCTCCACCATCCTATTTATGAATGGACAATGAACTTGCCCACAAAGCCTCACTGTCATTGCTCTCTTTTTGCACTGCTTATTGAATTTAATCCATATATACAAACATCCTTTATACACATGAGGGGTAAAAATCTTTACATTACGTTTCCATCTAAATGTGCAATTTATAGTCATTTATAATAAATAGTATGAACAACAGGACAGTCAATATAACATAGAAATACAGTCCTATCAGCATGGTTATTAAGCAGTCAGATGGCCTGGTGGAAGAAGCTGTCCTGGAGCCTGTTGGTTCTGGCTTTTATGCTGCGGTACCGTTTCCCAGATGGTAGCAGCTGGAATAATTTGTGGTTGGGGAGACTCAGGTCCCCAATGATCCTTTGGGCCCTTTTTACACACCTGTCTTTGTAAATGTCCAGAATTGTAGGAAGTTCACATCTACAGGGCTGTCTGCACCACTCTCTGCAGAGTCCTGTGATTGAGGGAAGTACAGTTCCCATACCAGGCAGGTTTGCCCTGTTCTTCACAGGAAAAGCCCTCTTCCCCACCAATGAGCACATCTACATGGAGAATTGCCACAGGAAAGCAGCATCCATCATCAAGGACCCCCACCATCCCGAGCATGCTCTCTTCTCACTGCTCCCATCAGGCAGGAGGTACAGGAGCCTTTGGTCCCACACCACCAGGTTCAGGAACAATCATTAACCCTTAACCATCAGGCTCCTGAACCAGTGTGGATAACTTCACTCACCTCAACTGTGAACTGTTCATTAAAAAACCTATGGATTCACTTTCAAAGATTCTACGATTTTTGTTTACTTACTTACTTGCTTGCTTACTTATTTCTTCTTGTATTTCAAACACAAGAGAATCTACAGATGCTGGTCCTGATGAACGGTCTTGGCAAGAACCATCGACTCTTTTCCATTGACGCTGCCTGGCCTGCTGAGTTCCTCCTGCATTTTGTGTGTATTTCTCGCAGTATTTGCACAGTTTGTCAGTGTTTGGGAGTAGTTTTAAATTGATTCTATTGTATTTCTTCGTTCTATTGTGAATGCCTGCAAGAAAATGAATTTCGGGGTAGTAACTGGTGATATATTGACAATAAATTTACTTTGAACTTCAATCTCCTTTAATCTCTCCGCTCTCGCACTTAACCCATGCCCTCGGTTTGACGTTTTCATTTGGGGGGTGGGGGGGGGGGGGAACTTCCCCGTGCTTTGATTGCTGGAAAATACAGGCATATAGCACCATCCAGAGACAGAGAAGCAGTTTCAGCGACAGGTTACTATCGATGCAATGCTCCTCAGACAGGATGAAGAGGTCAATACTCCCCAATGCCATTAGGCTTTACAATTCTACCGCCAGGACTTAAGAACTTTTTAAAAGCTATTATTAATGCTTTTTGAGATAGTGATTTAGATGCATATCATATTTTTTACTGAGTTAAGTATTGTATGTAATTAGTTTTGCTACAACAAGTGTATGGGACATTGGAAAAAAAAGTTGAATTTCCCCATGGGGATGAATAAAGTATCTATCTATCTATCTATCTATCTATCTATAAGAGGACTGGAGACAATGTGGGAATTATGCTTTGATACAGAGGACGGGGCATGATTGTTTGGACTGCAGGGAATCCACAATGTGCTGAATGACCCAACTCTTAAACACATGTTCCTTTTGTGTTTTACCTGACCCCGGCCCGCCATGATTACTTTTGCTGGTAAATGGGATTAGCATGAGCGGGTACTTGAGGCAGCAGGGTTACGGTGTGCTGCCGACCTCTATTGCCTGTTATTCCAAAGGAGCACTGAGCTTTCGAGTGGGAGTGGGCGGACAGTTTGACTGACAGCGAAGCAGGAAGCGGGCAGCGCGCAGACGCAGGCGGCTGCCGGTCGGTGCAGAGGTTGCTCGGGGGGGTTACCGCAGCCGCGTCTCCAAGAGGCGAGATGGACCGGGGCGCAAGCCGCAAAAGACGGAGGTCCGGCACTCCTGACGGAGGGGCCGCGGACAGAAGGACCCCAGAGAGGGGAGTTTTGCCGTCTGAAAGATCGAATTGCCTGGAATGGGACGTGGAGGATGTCTGCGGCTTCCTCCGGATGCATGGCTGGGAAAAGTTCGAGGAGTTGTTCAGAGGCAAGTATGGAATGAGCCAGACGTGCGAACCCTTCCCGCCCGTGCCGCCTCTTTGGGAAATAAAAACTGTACAGTCTTCCACTGTATTACCTCCCTCAGAACAGTATTGCCGCACGCCGAGGACGTGAACGCGGACAGAGGTGCGACACTTCCATGATCAGCTCCATTTATCAGTACGGAAGATCTGGGGCTGATGTTCCCCAGCGAGATAGGCTGAAGTTTGCTCGTCCTGCAGTCGTTCCGGATGCACATGTCATTGCTTCCTAAGTCGTCCTAAAAAAAACCTTAAAACGTGGCGTGTGTAATCTTAGTAACATACCGAACATCTTAGCAACATAACAGAGTTTGCTGTGAGCTGCGTGTTCGGCGTCACTGGGAGGGATGGTTCGTGCTTTGCTGCCGGGTTTGGGTACGCAGATGTTGGGGTTGAGAAGTTTACAAATGGACAGGGCGCTGGTGTCCTTTCTGAAACACCGTCCAGGCTTTGTGGTCTGAGAAGGAATGATCCTTACTGAATTGTGCTTTCACTTTTGGTTTTCTATAACTCTCTAACAGATGAAAAGCTGTCCGGCGCCACCCTGCCCTATCTGACCAAGGACGATTTGGAAAATTTGGGTGTGAGGTAAGCGTAACCTTAGTCGGCGGGACTAACCTGACTGGAGGCATGAGGTTTCTCAAGCAGAGGCAGACAAAGATTGAAGGGTGGGGCAAGGGGAGGAAAGGTGGAATACCCATCTCTGTGTTTAACTGCACTTGAAGGTTCATACTGCAAGACATAGATAGGAACAGAACCATGCTACTCGGTCCATCGAACCTCACCCCAGCGTGCCGGATTGACTGCCCCTCGCGACTCCCCTGTAACCTCTGACATCCTTCCTAATCTAGAAAATAGATTAGGAATCTATGATTCATAGATCCGCTTTAAATACACCCAATGACGGTCTCCACAGCCGTCTGTGGCAATGAATTCCACAGGTTTACCACGTCTGGCTAAAGAAATTCCTCCTCATCTCCGTCCCAAATCTGAGGCTGCTGCTGAACTTGTAGCACTAGTGTAACTCCCCTGCAGATAGATATTGTATGGGATGTACTCTGCTCTGTGAACTGCTAAAGCAGTATAGATATAGAGAAGGTATATAGACACTCCCACTGGGGCACAGGCTCCTGACAGCAGCTCCTCCCAGTCTTCTGTACTGGGCCAATCTTGAATCTGCTCCCAGGTGGAGCCCATTTTTTTTTGTGTATCCTTCCTCTCCCGAGAATGATGTCTTTGGAGCTTCTGTTGGTATCTCTGTAGCTCTTGATGGGATGGGGTGACTAGCCCCATGCCCAATCCTCCTCCTGCAGCCTGGCTTGGGACCACCCATGGAGGAGTTACTACATAGATTGCTGGGAATTAATGTTGACTGTTGCATGGACATATTCTTTTACTGTGTATGGAGGTTCCCTCATTACCATGGAGATGATTGCTGATCTATTTTCCATCTAGCACACTGGGAGATCGAATAAATCTTATCAACTGTATCAGTGCCCTCTGGCAGAGCCCAATTGACGCAAAGGTAAGGGAACACCTCTGGCAGGGGCTTCTGCAAACTTGCACTCTCGTTCAGTCACACAAGTGTTGAGATTTAAAGCAGGCTAGGAGCTGGTTGAGGTTGATGGGTGTCTGGGGATGAATAAGGCGCTGATGAGCCACATTATTCAGTGAAAGTCGGAACTATTGGCCAAAGCGGGGGCTCATTATTCCAGAGGGTGAGCAGGTGACATGAATGGAGCTTTTATGACATGAAGGGATTCCAAAGAGAAGTTTCCGTTGGTATGAGAATTGGAAATGGGACCCGTCATCAGTGATGCAGCCTGGGATCATAGGATGTTTCTGGTCTTTCAACATCAGATCCTCTCACCCAGGCGACCCAGCCGGGGTTAATGAGGCCCCAGTTTATGTCCCAGCAGCATTGGTCATGGGTCATAGCCATCCGGAGGCTCGATCAGCAGCCTGTGTGATGGTTGTGATGGCTCTTTGCAGCCCCCATGATGCCAAGGAGCGAGTAGGTTCTACACAGCAAGCAGCTGGCAAATCCTCCACACCCCACTTCTACAGGCTCACATCGAGCCCTCCACCTCAGTCTCTGCTCTAACCGTATTTGGCTTTCTTGCATTGCAACACCACCTCAATCCTGTCTTCCCAAGGAACTATCAGTTCTATCCTGAGCACTGCTTCGAGGCTTTTGACAGAATGACCTTGTGAGGCCTCGGATGATGCTGTGATGAAGTCTGGGAACTTTAATTGCTTGCCAAAATTGACTTTCAGTTGCCAGTCTGACACTGGTGAGCAAGCTTTCTGGTGATCTGGGTTGAGGCTGTGATTGGTCTCCAGCTTTGACAGTGGTTATGGGTGTCTCGGTTGACAGAGGGCCTACTGTTGTTAAAGGCCAAGGAGATATTTTCAACCACTATCTTCAGCACCCAGTCATGGTGCCACCAGTAGCGGACTTCTCCCGGGTCTTTTGGGCAGCTTCTGAGGGATGTGTTCCAGGGTCCCTCAGCCAGGGCGGGGAGAACATGAAGATGCCTCAGTTTTGCCCCAAGCAAAAAGGATTGCTGGACTAGGCAGGATGTCGTACACAGCCTGGATCATGAACATTGCTGATGTTCTGCCTGCCAGCGGTTGGACCAAGCGATCTGACAGTGTGAAATGTGGAAGCTCTTTCTCCTTGGGGAGGGGGTGGAGGGCTGTGAAACACAGGACTGAAGCAGAAAATGGTGGGGAAACTCAGAGGATCAGATACTATCTGTGGAAGAGATGTTTCAAGTCTGCAACATAGCCTTATTTACTGGGAAGCTCACTCATTAAGACAGCAGTGATGGGCAGGTTTAGAATGATTTTTAGATAGGCTTAGCTGAGTGGTGTGGACAGCAGGCATATTGAGCAGGGTGTATACCCATGGTATAGACTGATTGTTGAGAAAAAGAGAGTTCCAAAATTCCATCTCGTATCTACAAGTTTAAAGGAGGAAAGCAGAATAGTACTGACAATACCCAATGAGTCGGGCATTGTCTTTGACAGAGGGATAGAAAGCTGCCTTGTGATGTGAGCAGAGACCTTTCAATTCCCCCACAGGTGTTCAACGACCCGATCCACGGCCACATTGAGATGCACCCACTGCTCGTCCGCATCATAGACACGCCGCAGTTCCAGCGTCTCCGCTTCATTAAGCAGCTCGGGGCGACGTACTTTGTGTATCCCGGGGCCTCCCACAACAGATTCGAGCACTCCATCGGGTAAGGACTCAGGGATATTCCAGCACCCCATCGGGTAAGGACTGGGAGAGCAGTTTGAGAAGTTATCTAATGGTACGGTACAGAGTGGACCCTCCAATCCCTGACAATTTGGTTAATGGCACCCCAGCAATCCCCAACAAACTGGATTAACCCTAAAAGCTAAACACAGGGCAATATAGAATGATCAGTTAACCTACCCCGTACGTCTTTGGATTGTGGACGGAAACTGGTGGACCCAGAGCAAACCCACACATTCCACGAGGAGGACATACAGAGCCTCATTACAGAACGGCACCAGAATCGAACCCCAAACTGTGGAATGCCCGGAGCGGTAACAGCACAGTGCGAACTGTTCCACTGCCACGTCAGCTTGGTCAGTGGATCAGTTGACACGTGTGGGTCTTCCTCCAAAGTCAAGGTTCATCTCCCTGTGATAGTCGGGTGACCCCAGCCACCACACGTGTGGACTGTGGTGGATTTTCTGGGCTGTGCGAGCATTGCAACCAAGTCACAGCTGAGTGTCCCGTTGTGTTAGATGAAAATCTTGGTTGGCATCAACTGATTGGACTGAAGGGCCTGTTTCTGTCCTTCATTTTAAAAAAAATCAAAGGCCGATTTAAATCTCACCATAAATCTGTCATCTAGTTCCTGATTCTCCTCCCCAACCCTAGAAAAAGTTTGCTGAGAGCAATTTCACAGCTCCCTCCTCCCACCAACCACTAGTTGAAGACATGAATTCTTGTCTCTGTTCCGTGGTGTTCTCAGTCTGTGTTTAGTCTGGTTTGTAAAGAGTTCCCTGATGAGAGTGCATTGTCCAACAGGCAGACAGTGACACGGTATTACTGAGAGGTCAGAGACCAATGGGACAGTGTGGAGCAAACTGGGGAGTGGGCAAAGTTCAGAACTGAGATCGGAACAGAGGAGAAAATAAACCCAATTAACTGGAGTCTGAAAGCTTGCACTGATTCCTCAGTAGCACACTGGAGGAACTCAGCTGGTCAGGCAGCATCCATGGAAATGAACAAAGAGTTGACTTACTCATTCCTCAATCATCCCTGTGCACAAGGAGAACAGTCTGGCCTCTGGCACCACTCTCATCTGAAGTCTGAACAGAGGAATGCTAATTTTATACAGAATTGACTAGCAGTTATTGATGTTGACTATTTGGTAAACGGTTTGAATTCCTTATTTACATGATCAGTCACCATTCACAAAACAAGTGTTTGTGAGTCAATAGAAACAGCAATCTAACAACCAGTCATACTTTGAAGTCATTAAAGCAATTGTCCCTTAGTTGGTGTTTCTGGCATCATTCTTCTACATTCTTATCTTATCTCCAGTGGACCTGCAAATCCCTCCCTCCATTATGCAAAGGGAAGCTAAGCTCTTCAAAGGCTTTGCTTGCCTGAACGCTGTTAACTCTTGCCTTGCCGTAACTACCACATTACAATATGATTTGTCTTTTCCTTTCAGCCTTTGATTTTTTTAAAAATAAAACTACAAAGGAGGAAAATAGGCCCTTCAGCCCATCTAATTCACGCTGCTCAGGATTCCCATAAGCATATTCACTTGCCCACTATTGGCTCGTATTCGCTAAAACTTTCCTGTCCATGTAACTGACCGTGTGCCTTTTGAATGTTGTTACTGTGCCTATCTCCACCACGTCCTCCGGCAGCTCATTCCGTATACTGACCACGCTCTTTGTGGAAAAAGCTGCCTCTCAGATTCCTATTAAATCTCTCTCTTAAACACATGTCCTCAACCCTAGGGGAAAAAAAACTATGCATTCACCCTGTCTGTGCCCCACATGATTTTATACACCTGTAACACTCACCCAACAGGTTGGTATATGTCTAGGGGAAAATGAGATCCAGCCACACACCACCCCCACCTCCCGTACATGCAGGTGCTGTGGGAATCAAGTTTATGCCTCGCGCACGCACGCAGGATCAAATTCACACCAGATACCGTTATAAGGAAAATTTAAAGATTTTACTAAAACTAAAAGAGTACTAGGCAATACAATATATATGAAAGAAAAGAAAAAGCAAAAGGCGCCAACTTATCAAAGTTCAGTCAGTTTAGTGCACATCGTTGGAGCTCAACCATCGAACCATTCGACCCCTCGTCACTTTCCTCCGACCTCCACGTCCTCGCACCTGAGACCACCCCAGTGGTCGACCGAGCAGTGCAGCGCATGTCCACCTTCCTCAGCGTCTCTTTCCCACCTCCCCTGAAAAAACCGCGAAAACCCCCAAGCTCCCAGCCTCACCAGACAAAATAACATTCCCCATTGGTTAACAAATGAATACAATCCCCATATCAGCAAGTCCAAAGCTAAACAACTGCGAGAGAAAAGACTTATCAGACAAAGAAGCATTCCTACTCTTAACAAACCAAAGAAGCCATTTTGAGTAACATACACAGGACATTGTACACACCTTTATAAGATCACCCTTATTCTCCTTTGCTCCTGTGAATAAAGTCCCAGCCTATTCAACCTCTCTCCATCACTATTGGTTTTAATAACCTGCAGAGTCTATGACAAGGAAACAATTCGTAACAATACTTGGATCAACTATGGGCATCAGTGGTAATCAATATTTGAAAGGAGATAGTCAAGTAAAGGTTGTGTTTATATATTGTTGTCTCTTTGCCCTGCAGTGTGGCACATCTGGCAGGAGAACTGGTGAAAGCCCTGTCTGGCCGCCAACCGGAACTTCGGATTAACCATCGGGACATCCTGTGTGTTCAGATCGCTGGACTCTGCCACGATCTAGGTGAGGGAATAGCTCCCCCCTCCCTCTCTTCTCTCTTCGTCCATTTCCCATTCTGGCTTCCCCTCACCTCTTCTCTTCTTACTTGCCTATCATCTCCCTCTGATGTTCCTCCTAATTCCCTTTCTCCATGGTCCACTTTCCTATCTGATTCCTCCTTCAGCCTTACCTTTTCTACCTATCACCTCCCAGCCTCTCACTTCAACCCCTCCCCCCTTTCACCCTGCAAGTCTTTGACTATCACCTTCTAGCATGTACTGAATCCCCTCCACCCTCCTTATTCTTGCTTCATTCCCCTTTCTTTCCAGTCCTGATGAAGGCTTTTGACCTGAAAAGTCAGCCATCCATTTGTTACTCTCCGTCGATGCTGCCTGGCTTGCTGAGTTCCTCCAGCATTTTGTGTGTGTGTTCTGTAGGGGCTGAACTGCCTCCCATGTGAGGGCACCACGCAGGTGGTGGAGGGGTTGGTGGGGCACCATCCAACCTCTAATATTTTTACATGTTATTTATTGACTTCACAGCTTAGGCTTGAAGCAAAGAGGGATGCCAGTCTCTACCTAAAGAAGTTGGTGTTTGATGGCATCACCCACAAATTAGTAGTTTTTACATTTTGGAGGTCACCTCCAAAATGCAATAGACCTTCAGCAATGCATAGGAATGCAATAAACCGTTCCAGGTTTATTGCCCAGTCTTAGGCATATCGGGTACCAGGTTAGGCCAGTCAGCCCATCTTGTCTGGGCAAGCCAGCAAAGAATAGTTCAGACTAATCTTGTGTTCAGGCTCCAGTCTACGGTTCTCTGGATTCCAACATTCTGGTATTTTTCCAAGTAAAGATAGTTGAGTTGAACAGGGTAGTCACTGGAGGCCTAGTTGTCTTGGACAATGTCCACCTGAGGTTCCTGACTGATAGTCAGTCTCTACTGAAGAACATGTGCCAGGCAAGGGCAGGATTGGGAGGTGGTATAATGATATCCACTTCCAAATATTCTGGCATGTGCTGGAAGCCTTTGTACATCAAGATGAAGTACAGTTCTGTTGGGTGCTATGGTAACATAGCAACAATTGGTGTCTTAAATCTCCTAGGCAAAAGATTCTACAATGTGGTTGTAATGCAGGTCGCACTAATTGAGGCAGCGATCTGGACTGGCATTCCTATGCATTGCTGAAGGTCTATTGCTCTTTGGAGGTGACCTTGTTGATCACATTTGAAACTAACCACCTTCTCACTTGAGTGTCTTTCCATCATAATGCAGATGTCTTGTTTCCCAGGTCATGGACCATTTTCGCATTTGTTTGATGGAAAATTTATCCCCCGGATGCGGAGTGGTTTAAAATGGAAGGTAACATTCTCTGCAGGTTTTGAGTAAAGATGGATGGATGTTAGCAGAAATGAGTGGGCTGCGTGCTATCAGTGGGGCTGTGTTTTTGAGGAAGTTCAGTTGGTGTGAAGCTCTAGGTTTCTGGTAAAGGGAATGTCAATAACTTTTCAAAACCTTCTAGGTTTGGTATCTGTTTCATTTCCCTTTGTCATAATACTCTTCAGTGGCCACTTTATTGGGTAAAGCTGTACACTCAGTTAATGCACATATCTGATCAACGTTGTGGCAGCAACTCAGTGCAGACACGGTCAAGAGGTTCAGTTGTTCAGGCCAAACATCAGAATGGTGTAGAAATGTGACCTAAGTGACTCTTGACCGTGGAATGATTGTTGGTGCCAGACGAGATGGTTTGAGTACCTCAAACTGCTGATCTCCTGGGATTTCCTAGAGTTTAATGAGAATGATGTGGGAAAAACAAAACTAAAAATCCAGTGAGTGGCAGTTCTGTGGGTGAAAATGTCTTGTTATTGTGAGAGGTGAGTGGAGAATAGCCAGACTGGTTCAAGCCGATGGGAAGATGCCAGTAACTCAGATGACCACACATTTCAACAGTGGTGTGCAGAAGAGCATCTCTGAATGATAGATAGATAGATACTTTATTCATCCCCATGGGGAAATTCAACTTTTTTCCAATGTCCCATACACTTGTTGTAGCAAAACTAATTACATACAATACTTAACTCAGTAAAAATATGAAAAATGCACAACACATTGATCCTTGAAATGGACGGGCTACAGCAGCAGAGACCATGAACGTACACAGTATAGGAGGTACATAATAAAGTGGTTACTGAGTGTATATCAGTGTCCCATGTGCCTGGTGTATGGATTCTGAGTGAGATGTCTCAATCCTGTTTCCCGCGAGCATGGTTCAGTGCCATTGAACTTCCAGTTGTCATGTTGGAGAGATGGTAACATGAAGGCTGGGTTGCATGGCAAGTAGTCCAGAGGTTCACAATGATGAGATAATTTAAAAGGGATTAAATCTGCAACAAAAAGCCAATGTTGCTGTAGCCGGGCTCATTTGTGACCAAATAATAGACAACAACATGACTGCAGCTTGACTCCAGAAATTGTGGTGTACAGCTGGATATCAGTAAGATTGAAAGAGTACAGAGAAAAGTCACAAGGATGCTACTGAAACTTGACCTGATTTATAGGGAAAGGTTAAATAGTTCAAGACTGAATTCTACACTGGAGCATAGAAGAATGAGGGGAGATTTGTCAAGAATACAAAATTGAGGGATATAGATAGAGAAAATGCAAGCAGGCTTTTTCCACTGAAGTTGAATGACATTAGAACTAGAGTTCATAGGTTAAGGGTGAAAGGTGAAATGTTTAAGGGGAACATGATGCAGAACTTCTTCACTCAGAGGGTAGTGTGGGTGAGGAAGGAGCTGCCGGTGGAAGTCGTGGATGCAGATTTGATTTCAAGATTCGAGAACTTTAGAGGGGTTGTAGTCCAGGTGCAGATCAAGGGGGCTCAATAGATTAATAGTTTGGCATGGACTGCATGGGTCAAAGGGCCCGTTTCTGTGCTTGAGTGTTGTATGTTCTAAAATGGAGTTGAACCTGTATTGTGGAGAGGGCAGATTTAGAATGAGCCAAATGCTGGCAAATGGGAATTGCTTGGTCAGCATAGACCAGATGGGCCAAAGGGCCTGTTTCCATGTTGTGTGACTACAGCAATTAATCTGGGGTTAGAATGACAACTTGTTCTCTTATTTGTTATTGGTGCAGCACGAGAATGCTTCAATAGAGATGTTCGATCACTTGATCTCCTCCAATAAGTTGGAAAAGGTGCTACAGAGCTATGGCCTGGATTTGTCAGAAGACTTGGTGTTTATAAAGGAAATGATCCATGGTGTGGGTGCTAATTGTAAGGGCTCGGTGGTAAGTAATATTGTTTGAACCAAGGAACTTCAATAGGTTTAATAGCTACATTTAATGTCAGAGAAATGTTTACGATATACATCCTGAATTCTTCTTCTTCTTCGCAAAAGTCAACGAAAAAAGAGGAATGCCTGAGAGAACAAATAACAGTTAAATGTTAGAACCCCAAAGCCCTCCCGAGCTCCCCCTTCCCACGTGCAAACAGCAGCAAGACAATACCCCCCACCCAGCAAAAAAGCATCAGCAGCCTCAATAAAGACACAGACTTGCAGTACTACTCATTCACCCGGTAATTTGACATACCACAGCCCCACTCTCTCCCTAATAAGGGAAACAGAGATGTCCCCATTTCACAGTGAGAGGGGAGACATAACGAACAGCTCGCTGATTTATGATGTTAAAAGTCTGTTGCGTCGCTTTCTCCGATTTGGACACGTAGCCCACGGATGTTTCCGATGTTCCGTGTTCTCCCGTGACTCCTTAGTCAGGGGCACCAGCCTTGAGTCAGCACGTCTCCAGCGCCATGAAAATCTGTCACCCTGAAGACACGCTAGTCTTCCAGGCCGTGTCGGGTCGTGAGGCCCTGAGAGCAGGTCCCACTCCCGCAAAGAACTGAAGTCAAAGTGTAACTCCAGGTCAGGATCTTCAAAAGAACCTTGGAAAGGATTTTAAAAAAGAGATGAAAGAGAGAAATTGAGCTGCTTCTGAAGTTGAAAGCAGAGGAGTCACCGTTTAGCACCATCTTGACTTTGCTCTGCCCTCCGAGTCTCGAGTAAAGGAACTCGAATAGAACCTGGAAGTCGCCCCACCCCATTCCTCTATTCCCCACCCTGACCTATTACTACTTCTCACCTGCCTATTACTTTCCCCGGGTCTCCTTCCCTTTCTCCTATTGTTCACTCTCCTCTCATCAGAGTTTTTCTTCTCCAACCCTTGACCTGTTCTACCCACTTGGCTTCAACTATCACCTTCCCCTCCTCCCACCTTTTTAATTCAGGCATCTGCCCCCCCCCCCCCCCAATTCCCTCAGTCCTGCTGAAGGGTTTCAGCTCAAAACGTTGACCATTTACTCTCTTCCGTGGATGCTGCCTGACCTGCTGAGTTCCTCGGCCATTTTGTGTGGGTTGTCCGTTGTAAGTTGCCTTTCTATTTCAGTTTGCCACATAACTGAATGGTAATACCAACTGTCCTTTCTGCCTGGAGCTCCTGGGCGCTATCCAGTAATTCTTGCAGAGTATGTCTGTGTAACGTTGTGGATAAAGGTAGACGCTTCTGGTGGCTGCATAGGTGAAGACTCTGCTGAGGCTTGTCAGCAGGTCGTCAGAGCAAATGACATTCAACAGAAGTAAACTTCTAAATCCCTAGCAGCATATTTACAAACCTCATGTTCACCCTTCAGTGTATTTGCGTTCCTTCTGTAAATGCCAGAGCTGTGCGCACAGTTTTGATTCAGCTGGTCAGACAGCATTTATTGAGGGGAATAAACAGTCGAGAATATGGGCCGAGACTTTTGCCCGGCCTGGTAGCGTAGTGGTTAGCACAGCGCTTTACAATGCCAATGTGCCAATGACCTGGGTTCAATTCCTGCTATTCCTTGTAAGGAGTTTGTACGTTCTCCCCGTGACCATGTGGGTTTCCTCCGGGTGTACCGATTTCCTCTCCCACAGACCAAAGACATAACTGGTTTGGTCAGTTAACTGATCATTGTAAATCATCCTGTGATCAGGCTGGGATTAAATCTGAAGTTGCTGGGCAACGTGGCTGGGTGGGCCAATAGGGTCAATTCCGTGCATTATCTCAAATAAATAAACAAACTCTTCGTCGGGTCTGGAAAAGATGAATGAAGGGGCCTGACTGTGTCTGTGTGTGTGTGTGTGTGTGTGTGTGTGTGTGTGTGTGTGTGTGTGTGTGTGTGTGTGTGTGTGTGTGTGTGTGTGTGTGTGTGTGTGTGTGTGTGTGTGTGTGTGTGTGTGTGTGTGTGTGTGTGTGTGTGTGTGTGTGTGTCATTGTAACTTGAAGTCCACACTTCTCATTTCAATGCCCTGAAGGCAAGTATTTTCGAGGGTCTATAGGCAGAATCCTCCATTGGTCAGGGTCGACCATGGATGTTGCTCCCTAGCTGTCTAGATATACAAGCCAGGGGGGTACACTAAGATGAGCAAGCTGTTGCCCATGTAGCAAGCTCCCTCCCCCTCTCCACACATCTGATGAACCCGAAGGAAGAGCAGAGATTGGCACCGCCGGAGTTGCCAGTCAGTGTTGAATTCAACATACGACTGCCTTACGGAATCCAGTTGTAGAGTTTTTTCCCTTGGGATTTACACCCGAAGCCTTCCCCATGAGTGGGTGTAGCCGCAAGGCAGCAGAGGTTTGAGATCAGAGTTTTCCTTCTAGATGAGCTGCCAACCACGGCTGACAGACCCCATCTGCCCAAAGCGACTGGTATTAATGTGCCAGTAACCTGCCTTTGTCCCTTCTCCTGTCAGTAGAAAATGTTTAGCTGGGCTTAGTAGTTTGGCCACATGTGAAGCCCAGGAGCTGGACTTGGTTGAGAGAGGCTATTTGAGATGCACCCCATTAGAACTTATCCCCACTACCTTCAGCTATAACAACCTTAAGGAACCAGGATCAATATCTGTGTTTATTAGTGATCCGTATGGGCCTATGGTTTACTCCACATGTCCATAACTTGTTTGCTCTTCCAAAATGCATCACCTTGCATCTGTCACAATTTAATTTCTTATGCTCTGTCCAAGATTCCAACTGATCTGTGTCATTCTGTACCCGGGGACAAGTTTCCTCATGGTCTTTAAGATCAATTTTCCTGTTACGTGCAGACTTGTATCTTCTCCATTTGCAATTGAATAGTTGATGTGCAAACACCAAAGCTGCTAGCACTGGTCCCAATGAGAAAAGCAATCCTCCACTATTACTCTCTACCTCCCAACTTTAACAGGACAATTTCAGATCCATGCACTCCAGCCTTTTCAAACAGCCAACTACGTTGGACCTTGTCAAAGTCCGTACAGCCAACATCCACCACGTTTCCCTCATCGATATGCTTATCTATATCCTCAAAACAAATCAGTTGCATTACTGAACACAAGAGATTCTGCAGGTGCTGGAAATCCAGAGCAACGCACACTAAATTCTGGAGGAACTCAACAAGTCGGGCAGCATCTGTGGAGAGGAATTAACAGATGGTATTAGGACATTTGTCACATTTATGAGACAGGATTTCTATGAATAATGCTATGCTGATGATCCCAAATCAATCCCTGCATTTCCACATCATAATTGGTGTGCATTAGAATTTTTCCAATAGTTTTCCTTTCTCTGAAGTAAGATCTATTGGCTTTTAGTTCCTTGAATAATCCCTGATGCCCTTCTTGAACAAGTAACATCATTTTCTTTCCTCCAGTCACCAGGTTCTTCAAAATGCAAAAATGGACATTAAACTGGAACCCATGAACACTACCTCACTACTTTTTCCCCTCTTTTTTTTATACTTATTTAACTACCGTAGATTCCGGACTACAGAGCGCACCTGATTAAAAGCCGCTGGCTCTAATTTTAGAAATAAAATCAATTTTTTAATTGTAAAGGCCGCACCGGATTTTAGGCCGCACCGCTACTTTTAAATATACATACGTATCGGTAACACAAATTACGTTGCATATACTTTTTTACTGAACAGCACGAACAACATTCCAATATCTCCTAGCGACTGGTAAAAATATATATACTGCGAGCCTTTAACTTAAAAGCAGCGTTTTCGCTCGGGTCTGACGCGCTTGCGTAACGCGATCGGGTCTAATCGGGTCTGACGCGCTTGCGTAACGCGATCGGGTCTAATCGGGTCTGACGCGCTTGCGTAACGCGATCGGGTCTAATCAGGTCTGACGCGCTCGGGTCTTGCTTTTCTTCGAGTATTTTCCATGTTGATGAGGGTGAGTACAAATGACTGATTTACAATAATTTAATTGTGAAAGTGCGCTTGATTTATCGTACAATTTCATTGGACCTCTGTGAACTACTCATCAATTTTATTGGTCTACTGTTACGAGGCAAAATGTTTACGAGGCGGCATGAAAAAAAACCATGTATTAGCCGCTCTGGATTAAAGGCCGCAGAGTTCAAAGCTGTTCAAAATGTGGGAAAAAAGTAGCGGTTTATAATCCGGAATCTACGGTATATATTTTTAATTAATATATATATTTAAAATGTATTTATATACACAATACATTTTATATAAAATATATCTATTTAATCAATTAATATATATTTAATAAGTATTTTAAAAATTAGTATATATTTAATGTAAGTTACAGATTTTATTATGTATTGCAGTGTACTGCTGCTGCATGACAATAAACTTCATGACATAAATGCCAGTGATATTAAACCTGATTCTGAAAATGTCCACCAGGATCTGTTGGATCGTGGTGATACTTTTCCAGTGGTTTGGAAGTCAACAATGAGACATAAAACATGAAGGTTTTGGCCATTTTATGAAGTATGCGAGCAAATGTCAAAGAAAGAAGAAGATGTGGTTGTGTGATACTCAGACCAGAGATGACAACTTTGCAGTGATAGTCGTTAACCTGTGTAATAGCCAATTTCAGGTGTATGACCTGCTGCAGAATAACTGAGATTCCTCTGGAGAATATCGAATTAGCTGTACTGCAATTAGTAAATTCACAGGAGAATTACATATATATAAGTGATTATACAGTGTAAAAACTATAAGTATAGGAAAGTTGAGCGCCAAGAAAAATAATAGAGAAGTAACAATTCTACACCCTAATCCAAGAATCTCCTCCCTTGCCTTTCATAGTAGACTGAGACACATCTTATCAGACCCTGGGGATTTGTCGAGCTTTGTGTCCCAAGACATCTAGTACCTCTTCTTAAATGTCAGCATGCTCTATAAAATCACAGTACCTTGCCCTGAAGTCTCCCTGTACCATGTCCTTGGTAAGTACAGAGTAGGTTCCGTTAAGGACTTCACCCGCACCCCCATCTCCACTCACAGTTCGCCCCTTTGGTTCCTGTTGCTGATCTGTTGGGCGAGGTGCTACCTCTCATCCTGGGCCAGTACGGTTTGGTTTTCCCACTGGGGTTGCACTCAGTCTGTGTGATGTGGAGGGAATGAGGGAGAGCCTGAGTGGTGGATCCATCTTCACTCCCTGTGTGCTGCTCATCACTAACTCTGCTATCTAATCTCCCCAGTGGCCGTACAAGGGTCGTTCTCAGGAGAAAAGCTTTCTGTATGAAATCGTTGCCAATAAGCGAACTGGGATTGATGTCGATAAGTGGGATTACTTTGCCAGGTATGTAGGCCTCTCTGTAGTCTTTATCAACTGCTGATAAGTGTTTGATCATCTCTGACTTTTTTCAAAGGGAGCTTACCAGGAACATGGCTTAGTTAATTTGGACAAAACTTAATTGTTTCTACTGGAAGCACTCTCTGATAAACAGAAATGGTCAAATCGTATTTGTCTGTGTTTTCCAGTTCCCCTCGCACCCATGTGCCTCCTTGAACATTTCCCTTGCCCGCTTTAAATGAAAACTTTCTATTCAGTCTTTTTTTCTCTCCCATCAAACTAAATGATCATTTCTGTATTGATCGATCGAAAGCCATGAAGTTAACTCTTAGCTGTTATCTAAGAAAAGAAGTGCTGACATTGGAGAGGCTTCAAAGGAGGTTCACAAATGCCTTTCAATCCCAGAATCTTGATATCTCTGGGCCTGTATTCACTGGCATTCAGAAGAATGAGGGGTGACCTCATTGAAACCTATCCAATGTTGAAAGGCCTTGATAGAATGGATGTGGAGAGGATGTTTCCTATGGTGGGAGAGTCTAAGAACAGAGGACACAGCCTCAGAGTAGAGGGGCATCCTTTGCCACAGGCAGCTGTGGAGGTAAAGTCTTTACATATATTTAAGGCAGAGGTTGATAGATTCTTGATTGGTCAGGGCATGAAGGGATACAGGGAGAAAGGTTGAGGATGGGGCTGAGAGAGAAAATGAATCAGCCATGATGAAATGGCAGAGCAGACTCAATGGCCTGATTCTGTTCCTATGTCTAATATGGTCTTATTCACTAGTTAATTTCATGATTCCTGACTCAGGGATTTGAGACATTACAATCAATATAAAATGTCAACTTCTGGATTAATTCCTCCAGAAAAGGAGGCAAAAAATGAAATTAACCCATTGCGATTTGGAATTGAAATTGAGAAGCAGATTTTTTTTTCTTCATTAGGGATGTTAGAACGTTGAGATGTAAGCCCTTTGACTAATGTCATCCGTGCGAGCGCTCACCAGATGGCGTGTCTGCTTTAGTACGTAGTTTGCTCTGGCCCGAACCATGTAGATGGATCTTAGCTTGGTACGGGCAACTGCTCTGCCCAAGGCTGCGTGGAATTGCAGAGCTGTGGACACGTCTCAGTCCATCGTGAAAACCAGCTTTCCCTCCACGAGCTCTGTCTACGCTTCCTGCTGCCTCAGCGGCCGGATGTGTGACCCTAGAGAGGCTGGTCCTGACTCAACTCCGACCCCTGGTCAGAGCAGCCTCCCATTCCATGCAGTTTTCCTACCAGGAGCACACTGGAGTCGATGATGGCTGTCATCTAGCTGCTGAGCAGAGCCTATTCCATTTGGATAAGCAGGCCAGCACTGTGAGGATTATGTTTTTTAATTTCTCAAGTGCCTTCAATACCAAGCAGCCCTCATTGCTGGGGGTAAAGCTCCGATCAATGCAGGTTGGCACTTCCATCGTGTCCTGGATAATGGACTACCTGACTGGCAGACCACAGTTTGTGCAGCTTCAGAGCTGTGTGTCAGACGTGGCCATAAGCAGAACTGGGGCTGTACTGGCTCCCTTCCTGTTTGCCCTGTATACCTCGGACTTTAGATACAGCACTGAGTCATGTCATCTGCAGAAATTCTCCGATGACTCAGCAATAGTTGGGTGTATAAAGGGAGGACAGGAGGATGAATATAGGGCCCTGTTGGAGGACTTTGTCAAATGGTGCCAACTGAATCATCTGTAGCTCAGTATCAGTAAGAGAAAGGGGATGATGATGGACTTTAGGAAGACTAAGCCTGCACTGTTACTATTGATGGTGAGGATATGGATGTGGTGAGGATCTACAAGTACCTGGGATGCACCGGGATGAGAGACTGAGTGGAGCTCCTACACAGAGGCTGTGTACAAGAAGGGCCAGAGTCACCTCTACTTCCTGAGGAGACTGAGGTCCTTTGGAGTATGCAGGCCTCTGTTTTGCCGCCAATACAACCTTCTGTGTGGTGGTGTGCTGGGGCAATGGCATCAACACAGATGATGCCAACAGGCTCAATAAACTGATTTGAAAGACTGGCTCTGTTATAGAAGTCAAACTGGACATACTGGAGGCTGTGGTAGAATAAAGGACCCTCCAGAAAATCCTGACAATTCAGGACAATGTTTCTCAGCCTCTGCATGCCACCTTGGCTGAACAGAGGAGCACTTTTAGTAATAGACTAAGACAACTGCGCTGCTCCAAAGAGTGCTATGAGGTCATTTTTGTTCTCGGCCATTAGGCTTTACAATGAGTCAACCTATAGCCAGGGAAGTGATGACCCCTCTTGTTAGACTGTTTGAGGTAACTTAACTTTTATTCTTTTTACTGTGACTCTGTAATTTCATTTGGAATCAATATAGTGTCTATTTATCTATCTAAAGCAGCCAGCTTTAAAGACCCCATCCCACCACCACCCCAAACAGTCGTCTTCTATCAGGTAGAAAATGGGAAAGATGGACAATGCACCACCAGGTTCAAAGACAGATTCTGTCCCACTGTTCAAAGTTCAAATTAAATTCATTATCATATACGTATACAGTATGTCACCATATACTACCTTGAGATTCATTTTCTTGCAGGCTTTTACAGGAAAATGAGGAAATAGACTTGAAAGTCTACATAATAAAGATTGACAAATATACAGTCTGCAAAAGAGAACAAGTTATTCCAATAATCAATTAAAAATAAACTAAATAAATAATACTGAGAACATGAGTTGTGGGTTCCTTGAAAGTGAATGCATAGCGTGAACAAATCTGGCCAGTCTCCTCTGACGTCTCTCAATAACGAGGTGTTTTCGCCTACGTAGCTGCCACTGCGTGGATGTCTCTTGTTTTGTTTTCATCATTCTTTGTAAACCTCAGAGAGTATTGTGCATGAAAACAGACAGACAGACACACTTTATTGATCCCGAGGGAAATTGGGTTTCATTACAGTCGCACCAACTAAGAATAGTGTAGAAATATAGAAATTCAAAACTATAAATAATATAAAAATAAAATACAATAAAATATAAAACCATAATAACTAAATAATAATAATTAAATTATGCCAAGTGGAAATAAGTCCGTCCCACATCAGTAATCCCAGATCAGTAATTTCAGAGATACTCAAACCACCCCATCTGGCACCAGCAATCATTCTACAGTCCTGCTGAAGGGTCTCGGCCCAAAACATCAACTGTACTCTTTTCCATAGATGCTGCCCGGCCTGCTGAGTTCCTCCAGCATTCTGTGTGTGTTGCTCGGATTTTCAGCATCTGCAGATTTCCTCCTGTTTGTGACTCTATGTTCAAGTCATTTAGATCACATTTTTTCCCCAATTCTGATGTTTGGTCTGAACAACAGCTGAACCTCTTGATCTTGTCTGCATGCTTTTATGCACTGACTGCTACCACATTATTGGCTGATTAGATAATTGCATTAATGAGCGGGTATACAGTTGTACTTAATAAAAGTTGCCACTGAACTGTATGTAACAATAAACCAAATACCAATGACATGGCAGAGGCAGCCATTAACATGTCTCTTCTTGCCCCTAAAGGGACTGTCACCATCTTGGAATCAGAAACAACTTTGACTTTCAACGTTTCCTCAAGTTTGCTCGAGTTTACGAAGTCAAAAAAAAGAAGGTCATTTGCACTCGAGATAAGGTGATGAATGTTCTAAGATGTAGTGGGAGTCTCTTGAGTTTGTTTGCCAAAGCTCATGCAGTCTTGACACTAATTGCAACAGTTCTGCTGATGCCTGGTGGGCCAGAAATGTTATCTCAGTTGTACTTGAACTGAAGAGGTGCACACAAACCATTGATGCCTTTAATCATGATTGCCCCAATCATATTCACTGTGACCTCTGTTCTTAATGAACTAAACTCTGTTCTCTCCTATTGGTGAGAACCTCCTCACAGTTCCCATGTAAATTTATTACCAAAGTACATATCTGTCACCGTATATAACCCTGAGATTCATTTTCTTGCAGGCAATAAAGAGTGTATAAAAGAAGCACTTTTAAGGCTCCTCTGGAGACATATTCCTCCAGATATCTCTGGACTCCAGTTTTCCCCCATGTATTGGCCCCACTTTTGGTGTTGGGAGTTTAAATATTGAATTCCCTTTTAAGTTCCCTTTGCACGACTGGGTGGCATAGTAGCATAGTGGTGAGCACAACGCTTGGCAGTACAGGTGGCCTAGGTTCAATTCCCGCCGTTGCTTGTAGAGTTTGTATGTTCTCCCCATGACTGCGTGGGTCTCCTCCCATATTCCAAAGGCATACTTGCTGGTAGGTTAATTGGTCATCGTAAATTGTCCCATGATTAGGCTAGGGTTAAATCGCGGGGTTGCTGGGCAGCACGGCTCAAAGGGCCAGAAGGGCCTATTCCACACTGTATCTCAATAACTAAATAATAAAAGTAACTGAGCACTTTAAGATCCACATCTGACCGGTGTCACCTGGTTTGCCACCTGTGACTAATTTTGTTCAGGAGCAGAGCACTTATTTACATTTTGAAGCCTTATGTAGATGTTTTTTGTATTTATTTTAAACCTGTGGAATCTGTTGTTGTGACTAAAACTGAGCAACACAGAATCTGTATCTGGGAAATAAAAGTGTTTATTTTCACAGCCGTCATTCAAGAGAGGGAGGAAGTGTGTGTGTCCAGGAGAATCTTACTCTCCCGACGCAGTGCTTTGCCCTTTCCCAACATAAAGATAACAGAAAAAGTTTAACTACAGTTTCAATTGCTATAATCACCTACTTAAACAGTTTGCATGTAGTCAGGTAAATGCACAGAATTACATACTTACAATGTTGGCATATTGAGATTAAAGTCCATGAATGCTTTGGATTATAATGGGGCAAAAGTATTCTGCATCATTCTGGCATCTAGTAAATCATAGTCTTGTGATCAGTGGATAGTTTTCATTGCCAAAGTGGCAGGATTGCTCACTGCTGCAATCAGTTCCTGACATACACACAATGATAAGGGTGAAATGACCTCTCCCTCTCCTTTTCCACCTTTCCCTGCAGGAGGCTGGCGATCTGTACAACATGTTTCACACGCGCAACACCTTGCATCGCAGGGCCTATCAGCACAGAGTGGTCAACAGCATTGAGAGCATGTGAGTATTCCTGCAGTGTGGCTGGTACGGTGCTTTCACTCATTTTACACCCTTGTGTCCACCCACTCATCTTCTCCCAGCCCTTGTGCTGGTGAATGGCACTGGCTTGTGTGAAAGGCACTGTGACCACATGGGTCAACCTATGGCTACTAACTGGCAGATAATTTGGTCACACCCTTTACTAACCAGAACGTGGAGTGTTTGTTGCAGTGTTCACTCGGGTGTTGCTGATGAGTGGTGAATCTGAACACGTTTCCTTACCCTTCCTCTCCCATAGCCCAAGTAAGCTGAGGCCATTCCCACATCCATTTCTTGTGTTTGCTGTTAATATCAGAAGGAGGCTGTGTGGACAACAGTACTGACACGTTTCTCAACATGTTCATCCATTAGGATCACAGAAGCAATGGTGTTGGCAGATCCACACATCCTGATCAGCGGCTCGGATGGGAAGCAGTATAGAATGTCAACGGCCATTGGTGACATGGAGGCTTACACCAAACTCACAGGTGAGTACTCCTGTCCTTAAGTTTCACCAGAATTTACTCTTTAATCCTGGATGTTCTCTTCACAGTACAAGGCCATCATTGCTTCTTTGTGAATGTTCACCAATAAATCCCACTGCCCTGGTCTTTCCCCTTCATTCTTGCACTGTTTATTTGAAAACCAAATTCCGTTTTCAAATGAGAAAATCTGCAGATGCTGGAAGTCTGAGCAACACACACAAAATGCTGGAGGAACTCAGCAGGCCAGGCGGTATCTATGGAAGAGAGTACAGTCCTGCTGAAGGGTCTCGGCCCGAAACGTCAACTGTACTCTTTTCTATTGCTGCTGCCTGATCTGCTGAGTTCCTCCAGCATTTTGTGTGTGTTTCTCAAATTCTACTTTGCAGGTTTTTCTGGGCAAGCCTTGTCATCACTATAGCCTGTTGAATTTTGTCATAAAATAGCACCTCGTAATCTATCTGGGTAATTTTCAACCTGGTACGTGAACACTGAATTCTCAAACTCCCAGTAACTGCTCCCCCTCTGTCCCTTTTCCCCCTTTATTCTTTTCTCTCCCATCCTGATCCAACGGGACCACATCACCCCACCTTCCTCCCCTTCCCTACCTGAGGATGTGCCGTGCTTCTCTCTGGATCCTCAGTCATAGCGGCATCCTCTTGACTGTTCAATTCTGATATTCTTGATGTAAAATCTCACTCTAAATTTCTTTCTCCATCTCAGCATCCACTTCTTAAGCTGGATTCATCATCTCCAAGGCCAAGTCCCTTGGGCTGCAGGGGCTTTTTACAGATGTCATTACCATGGGTCGGGGCAGTTTTTAGCCAAGTCCCACATTGATTTTATTGAGGTGCAGCATGTAACAGGCCCTTCACCCCAAAGAACCACAATGTCCAGCAACCCACCTATTTAACCCTAGCCCAATCACAGGACAATTTACAATGACCAATTAACCTACCATCCGGTATATCTTTGGACTGTGGGAGGAAACTTGAGCACCCGGAGGAAATCCTTGTACTCGGGGGCAGAACATACAAACTTGCAGAGGACACCAGAATTAAAATTGAATTCCGACGCCCCGAGCTGTAAAAACATCACAGTAACTGCGACGCTACTCTGACACCCTCAACACTTCAGCGACACACATATCCTGACCTGCCATGTCCATTTAAAATATTTATTTAATCTAAATCCAGTCACTGTTGTTATCATCTTGTGAAGTTGAAAGTCAAAGTTCAGTTTGACAGAAGCACAAATGCAATCTGAAACTTACAGCAGCATTAACGGCACATTGCATTAATAACTAGCATTCAAATTAAACATGAATTTCACACAATTTTACAAGAAAGAACTCCGTTACAACAGAATGAAGTATGTTTTGGTGCCAAGTGATCAAAGTGGTCATATTTTTTGTTTGACCTTAGGTATTGTTTCTTTTTCTAGACAGTATCTTTGAACAGATCCTGAATTCAGCTGATGCTGAACTGCAAGAGGCACGGGAAGTCCTGAGCAATGTTGTATGCCGCAAACTGTACAAGTGGATTGGGCAGACTCAGCCTGCAGCAGATACAGTAATTAAACAGGTAATTATTACCCAGGTTGGTAGTGCAGCTGTGGAGGAATGGGTCATCTACCCTAGTGGTCCCCAACCACCGGGCCGCAAAGCATGTGCTACCGGGCCGTGAGGAAACGATATGAGTCAGCTGCACCTTTCCTCATTCCCTGTCACGCCCACTGTTGAACTTGAACGCACACAAGGTCTTCAATTGGTTATTAACCTACAACTACTTGATGAGTTAAAAACAAACGTTGCTTGAGAGTTTCTTTGGAAGAGGTGGTGGGGGGCATAAAAGGCCTAAGGATGATGATAACGCAGAGACAGCTGAGGCCGAGACTGCAAAAAAACAAAAGCTTCCTTCAACATATAATACGACGAGTCGTACATAAAATATGGCTTTAATGCGACCGGTGACTCGTACGTTCCAAGCCCCCTGTGTGTGATATGTGGAGACAAGCTGTCTAATGAGGCAATGAAGCCCTCAAAACTGCTTCGGCACCTTGAGTCCAAGCACCCTGCACTTAAAGGCAAACCCGCTGAGTTTTTTGAGCGGAAAAAACGTGAGCAAGCGGGACAGAAGCAAGTGCTGAGAGCCACCACCTCCACAAATGCTGCTGCTCTGAGAGCATCGTACTTAGTGGCTAGCCGTATCGCTAAGGCTAAGAAGTCTTTCACTGTTGGTGAAGAATTGATTCTGCCTGCTGCCAAGGACATGTGCCGTGAACTGTTGGGAGAAGCTGCAGCTAACAAGATGGCACAGGTTTCTCTTTCAGCTACCACAGTTTCAAGGAGAATCGACGACATAGCGGAGGACATCGAAGCACAGCTGTTGGAACGGCTTAACGAGTCACCATGGTATGCTATCCAGGTCGACGAGTCTACCGATGTCGACAACAAGGCAGTACTGCTGGTTTATGTGCGATATATATCTCAAGATGATGTGCACGACGATACGTTGTGTGCACTGCTGCTGCCAACTAACACAACTAGGGTAGAACTATTCAAGTCTTTGAATGACTACAGGTCAGGCAAACTGGACTGGTCATTCTGTGTTGGAATATGCACAAACAGGACTGTAGCTATGACTGGACGGCTGTCTGGTTTCACTACCCGAGTCAAAGAGGTCGCTCCTGAATGCCAGTCTACACACTGTGTCATACACAGGGAAATGCTGGCTAGCCGAAAAATGTCACCTGATCTTAACAGCATATTGAGTGATGTTGAAGTTATCAATCACATCAAAGCAAAAGCCCTTAACTCACATCTGTTTGAGCAGCTTTGCGAGGAAATGGATGCAGAGCCCAAACACCTCTCTTACACACTGAAGTCAGGTGGCTATTGAGGGAGAGCCCTGGCCAGGGTTTTTGAGTTAAGAAAGCCGCTACAGAGATTTCTTTCAGGGGAAAAATGTCACCTCTGGCAGCACACTTCAGTGATGAGGAGTGGATAGCAAAACTGGCTTATCTGTGTGACATCTTCAACCTGCTCAATGAACTCAAGTTGTCACTTCAGGGGAGAATGACAACTGTCTTCAAGTTGGCAGATAAAGTGTCAGCTTTCAAAGCCAAAATGGAACTGTGGGTAGGTGAGTGGACAGGGGCATATTTGACATGTTCCCAACATTAGCTGGGTTTTTTGGGAGAGACTGAGGCTGCACCATCCTTCTCACAGCTGGTGCGCGATCACCTATCTTCACTGTCGACAGAATTCGAGCGTTACTTCCCAACTGCAAATAACCCAAGAAATGCAAAGGAATGTGTCCGCGATCCATTTGTGAATGTCCCCGGTGAATCATCCATGTCAGCGCAGGAAGAAGATCAACTCCTCGAGCTTGCAAATGACGGTGGGCTGAAAAGTATGTTTGACATAACATCTCTGCCGGCATTCGGGATCAAAGTCAAGGCTGAATATCCTGAGATAGCCACTAAAGCACTGAAAACGTTGCTTCCATTTCCAGCATCATATCTCTGCGAAGCGGGGTTTTCTGCAATGAATGCAACAAAAACTAACTTGTGGAATAGTCTGGACATAAGGAACCCCCTTCGAGTATCGCTGTCTCCCATCACCCCTCTGGGACTGTCTTGTTGCAGGGAAACAAGCCCAGGGTTCCCACTGATTCTGCGATATTGGTGTGTTGCAATGATTTTATATGTTCATATGAGGAAAATATGTGCTGTGCGTTTAATATCCAAATGTTACTTAAAATATTATGATGCTGTTGACTTACAAGTGAGTTATAATTGACTTAACACTATATTCATGCAAGGAAAATAGGCACTATATGTTTAATATTAAATTTGTTAGATAAACCCTTTTAGAAATGAAATTGAGTCTATTAGCCACTTATAAGTGACTTATAGTTGACTTACCACCTATATTCTGGTCGTGATTAACACCCCCCCCCCCCCCCCCCCAAAATCAGGTCCTGTCAAAGGGTCTCGGCCCGAAACATCGACAGCGCTTCTCCCTATAGATGCTGCCTGGCCTGCTGCGTTCCACCAACATTTTGTGTGTGTTGCTTGAATTTCCAGCATCTTCAGATTTCCTCGTGTTAACACTACTGGGTGTAGTGTTGAGGCTTTATAAAGCACTAGTGAGCTCTCATGGAGTATTGTGAGCAGTCTTGGGCCATTTGTCTTAGAAAGGATGTGCTGTAACTGGACAGGGTTCAAAGAAGGTTCACAAAAATGATTCTAGGATTGAATGGCGTGTCATATGAAGAACATTTGATGGCTTTGGGCCTGTATTCACTAGAATTCAGAAGAATGAGAGGTGACCTCATCGAAACCTATCGAGTGGTGGGAGGCTTTGATAGAGTGGATGTGAAGAAGATGTTTTTTTATGGTTGGAGAGTTGTAAGACCAGAGGACACAGCCTCAGAAGAGAGGGGTGTCATTTTTAGAATGGAGACGAGGAGATATTTCTTTAGCAAGAGAGTGGTGAATCTGTGGAATTCTTCGCCACAAGCAGCAGTGCAGGCCAAATCTTTATGTATATTTAAGGGAAAGGTTGATAGATTGATTCTTGATTGGTCAAAGCATGAAGGGATGTAGGGAGAAGGCGGGAGACTGGGACGGACAGGAAATTTGGATCCGCCATGACGAAATGATGGAGCAGACTCAATGGGCCAAGTGGCCTAATTCTGCTCCTATATCTTATGATCTACTGAGGCTTCATTTGTGGTGAGCCCTAGGTGGCAGCAGGGAGTTCAGTAGTTTCATGTCCTGGGGGGGGGAAGAAGCTGTTTCCCATCCTAACAGTCCTTGTTCTAATGCTGTGGGACCACCTGCCTGAAGGTAGAGGGTCAAAGAGATTGGTGGACAGAAGGGGGGAGATCCTTAACAATGGTAAGGGCCCTGTGGACACAGCGCTCCGGGTGAGTATCCCATGTGAGTGGAAGAGACATCCTGATGAGAGAAGATCACAATCTTCCTGTTGGGTCTAATGGTCAGATGTGAGATTATTGCTGAAGTTCTACCTCAGCACTGTGTTCCCGTAACATCCCTACGTCGTTAGATTTGCTCAGTGTGCAGAGACCGCTGATCTGGGTTTGGAGTTTATTTGTTGAGATTCAGTGTTGAGTAGGCCCCTCGAGCCATGCCCTGAATTTAATCCTAGCCTAATCACAGGACAATTTACAGTGACTGATTAACCTGTCTTTGGACAGTGGAAGGGAACCGGAGCACCCAGAGGAGACCCACATGGTCACGGGGAGAACGAGAAAACTCCCTCCAGGCAGCGGTGGGTACCGAACCTGGGTCACCTGCACTGCAAAGTGTTGGGATAACCATTACGTCCCTGTGCCACCCCAAAGAAAGTCAGTGACTGAACTTCGATGAGAGAGAATTTTACTGATCTGAGTTGATTCTCACGCGTGCACGGGGCAATAAGAAGAAACTTGCAGCAGCAACACAGGCTCGGCTTCACGGAAGCAGCATTCGTGCGAAAAGTGTCAATGACGTTTTCATTATGGGTGGTGTTTAAAGAATAGAGTGGCGACTCTGCCTGCCAGATGTCAATAGGTTTTTGTTCGTGCCGTTTTGGGCACGGTGCTGTGACGTAAGCGCACTCTTTACACACACGTTCACTCATATGTAAACATTGCTTTGCCATTCTGCTGTCATTGCAGTGTGTGCACACGTTAGTGTCTTTGCCAGTATGTCCTCATCATTAAGCCGCTGTTTCCCCCGGCATTGCAGATACCACAGTTTAGTTTAATTTCACAGCAGAACAAGTGCTACGCCTGCCCCTATATCACCTCGCTCACTACCATCCAGAGCCCCAAACAGTGCTTCCAGGTGAGGGACACATCACCTGTGAGTCTGTTGGGCCCATCTGCTCTATCTGGTGTGGCCTCCTCTATGTCAGTGAGACCCGACGTAGATTGGGAGACTGATTTGCCGAGCACCTACACTCCGTCTGCCATTTTAATCCCACTGCCCATTCCCATTCCAACACATCCATACATGGCTTCCTCTACTGTAGTGATGAGGCCACACTCAGGTTGAGGAGCAACACCTCATATTCTGTCAGGGTAGGCTCCAGCCAGGTGGCATGAACATCAGTTTCTTTAACTTTTGGTAATGACCCCCACCCCCACCCCCATACCTCATCCCCTTTTCCATCCCTCACCTTATCTGCATGCCTGCCCATCACCTCTCTCTGGTGCTCCCTCCCCTTTTTCTTTCTTCCTTCCATGGCCTTCTGTCCTCCCCTATTAGATTCCCCCTTCTCCAGCCCTGTATCTCTTTCACCAATCAACTTACAAACTCTTTACGAACCTCCTCCCTACTGCGCTAGTTTCCACCACCACCTTGCGTTTCTCCCTCCCCACCCACCACCTTCTGACTCAACTCCTCAACTTTTTCCCTCCAGTCCTGCTGAAGGATCTGGGCCCGAAACATCGACTGTACTCTTTTCCATTGCTGCCTGGCCTGCTGAGTTCCTCCAGCATTTTGTGTGTGTGTGTGTGTTAGTTTAATATCGATCTTTATTTCCTTTTAACTGTAAATATGTGATTGCTCTGAGCATCCTGATGTTTCATGGTGTCACTGTGTCCTAAACCAAGCTGATGTGCTCAGGTTTGGCTAATGGCACCTTTCCCATCGTACACAGTGGAATTCCATTAGAAATGGAGATGTGTAAATATGTATGTCGTTTGTACGCTGTATTTAAGGTAGGTACTATTATTTTGTAACATGAGTGTTACGACATTGTGCGGTGCATCATATTCTAATTCAGGTGTAGCCTTAAGTTAACTTTGTTGGTAATTAAAGGTGGTATGTCCTGGTTCCAATAAAAAGAGCCGATTGCCCTCTGTGTGAGAGAGAGATAGGGGCTGCCAGGAATTCACTTAATAAGCACGGAGCTGTGTTGTAGACATCTTCTTGTAAATATTTACATTTTCACTAATCTTTGCAAGTTTGATTTTTGGCACACCTAATAAACACCCGTGCACTGAAGTGCAAAGTGAACTCCCACCATTTTTTTTTCCTTTGGTAAGATTAAAGATTATAACCCGTGTTTGCCACCCGCCCTAGGTGGACTTTGGTAACATTACAATCACTGCAGGGGCTTACTCTGGTGGGTGCCTTCATGCACATTGGATTTTATTTGTACGTAACCAATTTAATCCAACCCAGTTGCAATGTTCTCTCTTTCAGGAAGAGTTTGATAAACTGGCTGATCAACTGGTTGCAGCTGCCCCATCAGCACCTGTAGAAGTTACACTCCGGGCAGAAGATCTCATTGTAAATGTGAGTACTGGCTCGTTAATGATGGAGAGGAGAGTTCTCCATACATCTGGCAGATTGTGTCTCTTGGTAACAAGTCCTTTAGCCAGTCTTCGAGTAACCCTTTACCTAACCAAACCCTAACCCATTTCATTCTCCACATGTTCCCGTTAACTCTGTACAGATTCCACCACTCACCTACACACCAAGAGTACGTTACACTTGAGATTTGGGAAGAAATATGAGACCCCGAGTCATTTTATTTTACAACAGTGTAATTTGTGTTTCATAAAACATAGAAAACCTACAGCACCATGCAGGCCCTTTGGCCCACAAAGCTGTGCCGAACATGTTCCTACCTTAGAACTACCTAGGCTTTACCCATAGCCCTCTATTTTTCGAAGTTCCATGTAGCCATCCAGGAGTCTCTTAAAAAATTATCATTTCCGCCTCCACCATTGCGGCCGGCAGTCCATTCCACGCACTCACCACTCTCTGCGTAAATACTTACCCCTAACATCTCCTCTGTACCTACTTCCAAGCACCTTAAAACTATGCCCTCTTGTGGCAGCCATTTCAGCCCTGGGGAAAATCCTCTCTATCCACACGATCAATGCTTCTCATTATCTTATTCACCTCTATCAGGTCACCTCTCATCCTCCATCGCTCCAAGGAGAAAAGGCCGAGTTCACTCAACCTATTCTCATAAGGCATGTTCCCCAATCCAGGCAACATCCTTGTAAATCTCCTCTGCACCCTTTCTATGGTTTCCACATCCTTCCTATAGTGAGGCGACCAGAACTGAGCACAGAACTCCAAGTGGGGTCTGACCAGGGTCCTACATAGCTGCAACATTACCTCTCGGTTCTTGAACTCAATCCCATGATTGATGAAGGCCAATACACCATATGCCTTCTTAACCACTGAGTCAACCTATGTAGCAGCTTTGAGTGTTCTATGGACTTGGACCCCAAGATCCCTCTGATCCTCCACACTGCCAAGAGTTTTACCATTAATACTATATTCTGCCATCATATTTGACCTACCAAAATGAACCACTTCACACTTATCTGTGTTGAACTCCACCTGCCACTGCTCAGCCCAGTTTTGCATCCTATCAATGTCCCACTGTAACCTCTGTCAGCCCTCCACACTATCCACAACACACCCAACCTTTGAGTTACCAGCAAATTTACTAACCCATCCCTCCACTTCCTCATCCAGGTCATTTATAAAAATCACGAAGAGTAAGGGTCCCAGAATAGATCCCTGAGGCACACCACTGGTGACCGACCTCCACGCAGAATATGACCCGTCTACAACGACTCTTTGCCTTCTGTGGGCAAGCCAGTTCTGGATCCACAAAACAATGTCCCCTTGAATCCCATGCATCCTCACTGTCTCAATAAGCCTTGCATGGGGCACCTTATCAAATACCTTGCTGAAATCCATATACACTACATCTACGGCTCTGCCTTAGATCAATGTGCTTAGTCACATCCTCAAAAAATTAAAGCAGGCTCGTAAGGCACGACCTGTCTTTGACAAAGCCATGCTGACTATTCCTAATCATATTATACCTCTCCAAATGTTCATAAATCCTGCCTCTCAGGATCTTCTCCATCAACTTACCAACCACTGAAGTAAGACTCACTGGTCTATAATTTCCTGGGCTATCCCTACTCCCTTTCTTGAATATGGGATCAACATCTGCAACCCTCCAATCCTCCAGAACTCTCCCGTCTTCCTTGACGATGCAAAGATCATTGCCAGAGGTTTAGCAATCTTCTCCCTCACTTCCCACAGTAACCTGGGGTACATCCCATCCGGTCCCGGTGACTTATCCAACTTGATGCTTTCCAAAAGCTCCAGCACATCCTCTTCCTTAATATCTACATGCTCAAGCTTTTCAGTCTGCTGTAAATCATCACTACATTCACCAACTAATTCCAACCTCACTCCTTCCGAACGCTCTGCTCTCCACTCCCTCCGCACCAATCCCAACATTACTATAAAACCCGCTGATAAAGGGAGAGCTGTTGTAGTCTGGCGTACTGACCTCTACCTGGTCGAGGCACAGTGACAACTCTCTGATACCTCCTCTTATTTACCCCTTGATCATGACCCCGCTAAGGAGCACCAGGCCACTGTCTCCTATTCCATCACCAACCTTATTAGCTCTGGGGATCTCCCATCCACTGCCACCAACCTCATAGTTCCCACACCCCGCACTTCCTGTTTCTACCTCCTACCCAAGGTCCACAAACCTGCCTGTCCAGGTAGACCCATTGTCTCAGCTTGCTCCTGCCCCACCGAACTCATTTCTGCATATCTCGACACTGTTTTATCCCCCCTTGTTCAATCCCTTCCCTTCCCTTCGTGACACTTCTCACGCTTTAAATTTTTTCAGTGATTTTAAGTTCCCTGGCCCCCACCGCCTTATTTTCACCATGGACGTCCAGTCCCTATACCCCCATCCCCCACCCGGACGGTCTCAAAGCTCTTCGCTTCTTTTTGGATTCCAGACCTAACCAATTCCCCTCTACCACCACTCTCCTCCGTCTAGCGGAATTAGTTCTTACTCTCAATAATTTCTCCTTTGGCTCCTCCCACTTCCTCCAAACCAAAGGTGTAGCCATGGGCACCCGTATGGGTCCCAGTTATGCCTGCTTTTTTGTTGGCTTTGTGGAACAGTCCATGTTCCAAGTCTATACGGGTATCCATCCCCCTCTTTTCCTTCGCTACATCAACGACTGCATTGGCGCTGCCTCCTGCACACATGCTGAGCTCGTTGACTTCATCAACTTTGCCTCCAACTTTCACCCTGCCCTCAAATTTACCTGGTCCATTTCCGACACCTCCCTCCCCTTTCTTGATCTTTCTGTCTCCATCTCTGGAGATGGCCTATCTACTGATATCTACTATAAGCCTACAGCCTCTCACAGCCACCTGGACTATTCCTCTTCCCACCCTGTCTCTTGCAAAAATGCTATCCCCTTCTCACAATTCCTCCGTCTCAGCTGCATCTGCTCTCAGGATGAGGCTTTTCATTCCAGGACGAAGGAGATGTCTTCCTTTTTTAAACAAAGGGGCTTCCCTTCTTCCACCATCAACTCTGCTCTCAAACGCATCTCCCCCATTTCCCGCACATCTGCCCTCACCCCATCCACCCATCACCCCACTCGGGATAGGGTTCCCCTTGTCCTCACCTACCACCCCACCAGCCTCCGGCTCCAACGTATAATTCTCCGTAACTTCCGCCACCTCCAACGGGATCCCACTACCAAGCACATCTTTCCCTCCCCTCCCCCCCTGCTTTCCGCAGGGATCGCTCCCTACGCGACTCCCTTGTCCATTCATCCCCCCCATCCCTTCCCACCGATCTCCCTCCTGGCACTTATCCTTGTAAAAATACACTTCCTCCCTCACCACCATTCAGGGCCCCAGACAGTCCTTCCAGGTGAGGCGACACTTCACCTGTGAGTCGGCTGGTGTGGTATACTGCATCCAGTGCTCCAGGTGTGGCCTTTTATATATTGGTGAGACCTGATGCAGACTGGGAGACCGTTTCGCTGAACACCTACGCTCTGTCCACCAGAGAAAGCAGGATCTCCCAGTGGCCACACATTTTAATTCCACGTCCCATTCTGATATGTCTGTCCATGGCCTCCTCTACTGTCAAGATGAATGCACACTCAGGTTGGAGGAACAACACCTTATATACCGGCTGGGTAGCCTCCAACCTGATGGCATGAACATTGACTTCTCTAACTTCTGTTAATGCCCCTCCTCCCCTTCTTACCACATCCCTGATATATTTAGTTTTTTTTCTCTCTCTGCCCATCACTCTGCCCATTCTCCATCTCCCTCTGGTGCTCCCCTCCCCCTTTCTTTCTCCCTAGGCCTCCCATCCCATGATCCTTTCCCTTCCCTAGCTCTGTATCCCTTTTGCCAATCACCTGTCTGGTTCTCAGCTTCACCCCACCCCCTCTGGTCTTCTATCATTTCGCATTTTCCCCTCTGCCTCCTATTTTCAAATCTCTTACTATCTTTCCTTTCAGTTAGTCCTGACGAAGGGTCTCGGCCTGAAACGTCGACAGCGCTTCTCCCTATAGATGCTGCCTGGCCTGCTGCGTTCCACCAGCATTTTGTGTGTGTTGCTTGAATTTCCAGCATCTGCAGATTTCCTCGTGTTTGACTACATTCACCAAGGTCCTTTTCTATAGTGAATACTGAAACTAAAGTATTCATTAAGAACCTCTGCTATCTCCTCTGGCTCCATACACACTTTTCCATTGTCACACTTGATTCGTCCTATTCTCTCTAGTCTTATCTTCTTGCTCTTCACATACTTGTAGAATGCCTTGGGATTTTCCTTAATCCTGTCCGCCAAGGCCTTCTCATGGCCCCTTCTGGCTCTTCTAATTTCCTTCTTAAGCTCCTTCCTGCTGGCCTTATAATCTTCTAGATTCATATCATTATATAGCTTTTTGAACCTTTCATTAGCTCTTTTCTTCTTGACTAGATTTACAACATCCCTTGTGCACCACGGATCTTGTACCCTACCATCCTTTCCATATCTCATTGGAACGTACCTACTCAGAACCCCACCCAAATATCCCCTGAACATTTGCCACATTTCTTCGGTACATTTCCCTGAGAGCATGTTTCCAATTTATGCTTCCAAGTTACTGCCTGATAGCCTCGTAGTTCCCTTTACTCCAATTAAACATTTCCCTAACTTGTCTGTTCCTATCCCTCTCCATGCTCTTCCTGTGAGAGACCTGACACCTGACCAGGTTAATTTCCCAATACCAGATCAAGTACTCCATCTAAACCCCTCACTCTAGGGAGATGCCAATCAATATTTGGGAAATTAAAATCTCCCACCACAACAACCCTATTATTATTACTCCTTTCCAGAATCTGTCTCCCTATCTGCTCCTCGATGTCCCTGTTACTATTGGGTGGTCTATAAAAAAACACCCAGTAGAGTTATTGACCCCTTCCTATTCCTAACTTCTACCCACAGAGACTCTGTAGACAACCCTTCCAATGACTTCCACCTTTTCTGCAGCCATGGCACTATCTCGCATCAACAGTGCAACGCTCCCACTTCTTTTGCCTCCATCCCTATCCTTTCTGAAACATCTAAAGCCTGGCACTTGAAGCAACCATTCCTGCCCCTGCACCATCCAAGTCTCTATAATGGCCACAACAACATAGCTCCAAGTGCTGATCCACACTCTAAGCTCATCCGCTTTATTCATGATACTCCTCATATTAAAATAGACACATCTCAAAACATCAGACTGAGCACGACCCTTCTCTATCACCTGCCTATCCTCCCTTTCGCACTGTCTCCAAGCTTTCCCTATTTGTGAGCCAACCTCCCTTTCCTCCATTACCTCAGTTCGGTTCCCACCCCCCCAGCAATTCTAGTTTAAACTCTTCCCAATTGTCAATATTTCAAAATAAATATATTTAAAATTCCTCACTTTAGGTTGTTCAAATGGACTATGGAATGAAAGGGAAAAACCCTATTAATAAGGTCCGATTCTACTGCAAGAATAGCCCGAACAAGACAGTTAAAATCAGCAAAAAGCAGGTAACCTCCCCAGTGTGTAACTTGCTTCCTTCTAGCCTTGCAACGACCATTGCTGGGGCTGTGATTAACTGTTGCTATGGGGCAGTTATGGGCACTCATCGTGGGCTTTTCAGTTTGCTTCCCAGCTATCATAGCCTGGAGGTGTTGGCCATCTCACTGGGATCCAGCTCTGAACTTGTGACTTGGATCTGAACCTTGCTCCATTGTCCTAGGAAGCTCATTGTGGTCTGGTTATCATAACAGGATAGTTTGGACAGGTTTGACTTCATCTACTGGAATTTAGAAGAGTGAGAGAATCGTTTGAGACATCTAAGCGGGTCTTGCCAGGATTGAAGTGGAAAGGATGTTTCCTTTTGGAGAATGTAGAACTAGGCGTTCAGATTATAAAATTAAATGGTTGCCCATTTAAGAGGTCATGCCCTTTTCTCTCAGTGATCATGCATCCTTGGAACTCTATTCTTTGAAGCAGAGTGCTAGAACATTTTTAAGGCAGAAGCATGATAAACTGGTGGGTGGTCACTTTGGGTAGACAGTATTGTGGATTGGAAGTTACAACAGGTTAGTTTTGATCTGCTGGAAGGTGTAACAGACGAGGGGCTGTGTGGCCATCAAACCTCATATATTTGTATGTCTCCTCGTGGTTGTGGGTATTGACCTTCTCTCTCTCTCTCTGATGCCCATCCAGGTATCTCAGTTGCTGCCGGAGAGGTTTACGGAGCAGCTGATCCAAGTGTACTGTAAGAGGACCAACGAGGAGATTGTGCAGGCTGCACGGAAACACTTTATCAAATGGTGTATGGACAGGGACTTCGCCAAGCCCAGGGTAGGAAGAGAGGGAGATACTGCTGTGTTACTGTAATAGTATTTGAAAGATCATTATCATGGGTATACTTATCCAGGGGACAAATACCTTGAAAACGATCTTGCTGTAGCAGTACATTACAAGCAAAGTACTTGTACTCTGAGGCCACTTTCTTATGTACAGCAGATGTGCATTAAAATGGGCACTGAGTATATTTCTGTGTGTTAGTTGTCTTCTGCTGTATCCATCCACTTGAGGGCTTGACGTGTTGAGCACTGAGATCCTCTCACACACCTCTGTTTTAACACGTGGCTTCCTGTCTACTTGAACCAAATCAGGCCATTCTCCTCCAACCTTAGTAACAATGAATCTTCACCCACAGAACTGCTGCTTGTTGGATGTTTTTTTTTATTGTAGCGTTCTCTGTAAACTCTAGAGTCTGTTGTGTGTAGAAATCTCAGGAGATCGGCAGTCTCTGAGATACTCAAACCACCCCATCTGGCACCAACAATCATTCCATAGTCAAAGTCCCATAGATCACATTTCTTCCCCATTCTGATATTTGGTCTGAGCAAAACTGAACCTTTTGACCATGTCTGCATGCTTTTTGCATTGAGTTGCTGCCACATGTTCTGCATTAATGATCAGATGTACAGAATAAAGTGACCACTGAGTGTAAATTAACATCAACCTTCAACAATTAACACAACAGTATAAGTTTTGGAAACTCTTTGTTCGTTGAATTTCATTCTGCACAACTGAATTTTATATTCTAGTATAAGGCAGCAAGACTGATTTTGGTCAGTGGGTTTTGCAATCTTTCTTTCTGGAATTGATAGTGAATGGTTGCTGGGCCTGAGAAGGTCAAGAATCCACAGAAACTGTAGTTAAATAAAATGCAGAAGAACAGGAGTTTCGTTGGAGTTATTTTTAATCATTAGAATTGTATATTTCATTTATAAGGATAAGAGAAACTTTATGATTTTGCAACATCAGCCAGGAGGAAGTGGCTTCTAACTGCCTTTATTAATTATTGCCCGTTACGCCGCTGGCATTTAGGGCAGAAATGAAGGTCCTGCATCTCTGGTGGTGGTCAGGGCTTCCTTCATCGTGTCAGTAGCTTCCTCTGGTTTTCACTACTGTCAGCCATGCAAGTCCTGGGTGGAGACTTAGGAATACTGTCATCTGCACTCAGCTATAGACGAATTCTTCATTGCTGTTTCCATAACAATTTTTTTTTGACCAGACAGGGTTGTAGCCCTGAGCTGAACCCCTGAACCTGGAGGACCAATGGACCACTCTTAGTCCGTCCTCTGCCCTTTGACCTGTTTGGCTTGGGTGACCCTACAAAGAATCGAAGCATAAGACCCTGGCTCCAGCCAACACAGCTGCCCAGGTCAGTGAGGCACGCAAGCTTCCAAACCACAACAAGGTTGTGATGCTGTTAGAGGAACTGCTTTAGTGCCCTCAAAATAACTATACATACCATTAGTTCCTTCAGCTCTGTACCAGCTCCCAATAGAATAATCCATGTTGCATTTGTAAAGACGATGCCTCAAAAAGGCAGTATCCATCATTAAGGACCTCACCACCTTCTCCTCATTGCTGCAATCAAGCAGGAGGTATAGGAACCTGAGGACGGACACACACACACACAACATTTCAGAAACAGCTTTTTTTCCCCTCTACCATCAGATTTCTGAATGGACAATGAACCCATGAACATCACCCCTCTCTCTTTTCCCCCTTTCTATGTGCATAAATATTTAAATACACATGTGTAGTTTATATTTTAATATATACTTACTGTAATATGCAGTTTTTTATTACTGTCTATTGCAAAGTACTGTTGCCACAAAACAGTAAATTTCACTGCGTATGTCGGTGATAAGAAACCTGACTTTGATTCTAAGATGTCATTCCGGTACTTCTGGTGGCTGTAATGGAGTAGGTTGCAGTAGCTACGTGCTCCGAAATTATTCACTTTGCTGTTTAAACCTATCTCGGTGAAAGCACCATGAGTAGAAAACACTCTAAAAAAGAGGTTACTTTAGAGACTTTGACTGAAATGTTTCAACAAATGTCAGAGAGACTCGAAAAATTGGATAAACTGTGGATGACTTGGAATCCAAGTTTGACTTGTTACAGAACTCCTTCGACCTGGTTAAATCTGAACTGAAAACGCTTAACTGGAAACTTGGAAGTATACAGCAGACTGTGTATGACCACGAAACTCGTATTAAGCTACATGAAGAATCTCTGCCGGTGTTGCAGAAGGATATCAAAGGTTACAAGAAAACCTCTAAGGAACAACTTAAAAAAATACGACGCGTTACTGAAGAAACTTATAGATTTGGAGACCAGGAACCGAAGGTGCAATATCAGAATTCTTGGGCTTTCTGAAAAACTGGAGGGTAATCAACCTATCGATTTTTGTGCTCAAATGCTGAAAGATTTATTCCCTGATATATTATCGGAACTACCAAAATTTGAGCGCGTTCACCGAGTTACCCCGCCTAATTGGGATCCTGGCAAACCTCGCTCTATTATCATTCGCTTTTATGACGATCAGATTAAAGAACAGATCCTTCGTGAATCAAGGAAGAAACGCATATTACAATTTTGTGATCAACAGTTTCGGATCGTTCAAGATTATCCACCGGAAGTTCTAAGAGCTAGACAGGCTTTTAAAGAGGTCATGTCTGATCTTTTTGAGCTTGGCTGTCACCTTTCTTTCAGAGATCCGTGTAAACTCAAGGTTACTACTTCTGATAATAAGGTTTCTTGGTTTACAAAGCCTGAAGAAGCTAAGAAATTTTTACATAGTCTCCATACTTAAATTCAGCCTTGAATATTTCTCTTTATGCCAAATGTTTTAATTTCAGGTGTTCAATCAAGTAATTGGCGCTTTGTTGATAACAAGGTTTCTTGGTTTACGAAGCCTTAATTATGTGTTTGATTAAGTAATTGGCGCCTTGTTATCGTTCAAACTATGCAAAATATGCAGGCAGACCGCATCCAATTTCTCTTTTGCTGTTTTCCGCCATTACACGGGTTCACTAATGTTACTTTTTCGCAGCTCTTTTTAAACAATACGTTATATTCTTTCAATGTTATGTAGATTTTTACTTTCCTTTTAGTAATTTGACTGAAGGTAATTAGGGTGTACATGTAGTAATTACTGAGGAATGAAACTATAGGGTGTTTTGCTTTACTTTAAATTTGCTCTGATTTTCCCCATCTTTTGATTATTTATATACCTTTTGGTCTTTTACTGTTTTTCAATAGTATACAATATTCTATATTTCTTATTTTTTGCACCCGCAAGCATATGTTGTTTTCCTGATTGGCTTCTACTAATATTTGATTTTATTGTCTTTTCTTTTTACTGAGACTAATACTTATATCTTCCCATGGTTTTTTTTTCGTATATAGCGAACTTATTTGCTTTGGTATTTTGTTTTTTGTATATATATATATTTACAATCATTTATTCAGCACAGCTATACATATATATTTTCTGAAGCCACTGGAGTTTTGGGTTGGGAACGTTAAAATTAGTCTTCAGCCTCCCTTGGCTGATTTCTGTCTTTGGGGGGAGAGAGGGGGGAAATGGGTTCTTCTATAAAGCTGATTGGATGTTCTTACTGTTTTATCTATTCGCTATCTACATGTCTGTGATTACCTTTTATACATTACTAAAGGATACTTGATGGATTCTTTTATTAATATACTCAGTTTTAATGTGAAAGGTCTAAATAACCTTGTTAAACAAAATAAGATTTTCTCTTATATCCGGAAACTTAAAACTCGGATAATCTTTCTTCAAGAAACCTATATTCGTAAAGATATTTCGCGTTCTTTCAAAGGATGGAGGGGTATACATTTTCACTCACCCTCCCAATCTAGATCAAGAGGCATCTCTATCCTGTTTGATCAGAATGTATCCTTTATTCAACATAATGTAATTAATAATACAAATGGCCATTTTGTTATTGTTTCGGGTAGTCTTGAGAATAAACTAATGGTATTTGCGAATGTATACGCTCCAAATACAGATGACTCCTTGTTGTTTGAACATCTTTTCTCTTTTCTGCCTGATTTGAATCAGTATTCCTTAATGATGGGTGGAGATTTTAATTTTTGGCTTGACCCTATATTAGACCGCTCTTCAAGTAAAACTCCTGTCACTAATAAATCAGTTCTACTTTTTAAATCTTTTCTATTTTAATGTGGTATTCTCGACGTGTGGCGTTTTTTGCACCCCCAAGAAAAGGAATATTCATATTTCTCTCTGGTTCATCACGTGTACTCTCGGATTGACTACTTTTTTATAGATAGAAACTTGCTCCCACTGGTACAATCCTGTGATTATAAGGAGATTGCTTTGTCTGATCATGCACCTGTGCTTCTGGCTTTAAGATTACCTGTTTATTCTGTATCAAATAGAAGGTGGCGTTTTAACTTATCATTGTTATCTGATTAAAAAATTATATAAGTTTTTGGAAAATCATATTACTTTTTTCTTTAAAGAAAATTTTAAAGGAGATACTGCTGGTACTATAGTCTGGGATACTTTTAAAGCTTATATTCATGGAGAAATTATCTCTTACTCTACCTATGTAAAGAAAAAAGCTGACAAAGAAAGGTCTTACCTAGCAGCGATATTAAAAGATCTTGATCGAAAGTATGCCCTATCTCCAGATCCAAGTATATATAATAAGCGAATTGAAATCCAATCCAAGTATAATCTTCGGCTGACTTATCCAATTGAACGACAGCTGTTGAGAGATAAAACTAAAATTTACATTCACGGGGATAGAACAAGTAGTTTATTAGCCAATCGCTTAAAATCTTTTACATTTAATCGTCAAATCACAGAAATTTTTAAAGTTAATGGTACTAAGATATCCGACCATTTTGAAATCAACAACGTATTTAAAGACTTTTACCTTAAGTTGTATCAGTCTGACTCTTCTTCAGATGATACCTATATGAATGCCTTTTTCAGTAATATCAATGTTCCTACATTGTCTGCTGATAGCCTAATACAGTTAGATCAGCCTATTTCCAATGAAGAAGTGGCTGAGGCCATACGTGCTTTACATTCTGGTAAGACCCCAGGACCTGATGGCTTTCCTGGGGAGTTTTATAAAACTTTCACTACGTTACTTACACCTTATTTATCCTGTTTTATCAGAGTCCTTTAAATCAGGTAAACTCCCTCAATCTTTTTATGAAGCTTTTATTTCTCTTATTCTTAAAAAAAAAATCCAGCTGAATGTTCTTCATACAAACCGATTTATTAAATGTTGATGCAAAAATTTTATCAAAAATTTTAGCTTGAAGACTTGAAAATATTTTACCATCTATTATATCACATGACCAGACTGGATTTATTAAAACTCATTACTCACATTTTAATATACGTCAGTTATTGAATGTGATATATTCACCATCTAAAAAAAATCAGAGTGTATATTATCCTTAGATGCTGAAAAAGCATTGAGTGGAATTATCTTTTTAAGACTAGAAAAGTTTAATTTTGGGCCTAATTTTATTTGTTGGGTTAAATTAATTTACTTGTCTCCTACCGCTCAGGTTATCACTAACTCTCAAATTTCTAAGCCCTTTAAATTACAGCGGGGAACTAGACAAGGTTGCCTTCTTAGTCCTTTACTTTTTGCTTTAGCTATAGAACCCTTAGCAATCACATTTCGAGAATCTAAGGACATTTCTAGTATACTAAGGGAAGGTATGACTCATAAAATTTTGTTATACGCTGATGATATTTTATTTTTTATCTCTAACACTGAAACTTCTTTACCTTCGGTTGTTTCTTTAATTTCCCAGTTTAATTATTTTTCAGGATATAAGCTGAACTTACATAAAAGTGAGCTATTTCCTTTAAATGACCTAATGTCATCAAATGCCAAATTTCCGTTCCAAGTTGTTACAAGTCAACTTACATATCTAGGTGTAACAATTAGTAAAAACTTCAAGAATTTATTTAAAGAAAACTTAAACCCCTTATTGAATTATGTGAAAAAGACGCTTTCTAAATGGTTTCCTCTTTCTTTATCCCTAATTGGCCGAATTAATTCGATTAAAATGAAGATTCTTCCTAAATTTTTATATCTTTTTCAGGCTTTACCTATTTTTATTCCTAAGACCTACTTTGATTCTTTAGATTCAATTTTAACATCTTATATTTGGAATAATAAACAAGCTCATTTAAGTAAAGTTTACCTACAAAGAAATAAAGAGATGAGTGGATTAGCCTTGCCCAATTTTAGGTTTTACTATTGGACTGTCAATATAAGGAATATTACTTTTTGGTCCTATTATATTTATCGTAAAGATTGCCCATCATGGGTCTCCTTAGAAGTTAATTCTGTAAAAAAAAATTCCTCTATTGTCTCTCTTCTTGGATCATACTCTTCTTTTTCAGCAAATAAAACAACAGATAATATAATTGTTAAGCAAAGTTTAAGGAGCTGGTCTCAATTTAGAAAATTTTTTGGTTTAGCGAATTTTTCATCATCATCTCCCATTCTCCTTAATTTTTTTTTAATCCCTTCCATGACTGACAAAGTCTTTAAGGATTGGGATGAACTAGGTATTAAGTGTTTTTGGGACCTGTTTATCTCAGGGTCTCTTGTTTCATTTGACCAATTGTCAACTAAATTTGCACTGCCAAAAATACATTTTTACAGATACCTTCAAATTAGAGATTTCTTACGTTTCCAATTAACTACTTTTCCTATAGGTCCTGATTAAAAATTTACTGCACGATCTTTTAAATTTAAAACCTTTTGCTAATGGCTCTATTACCGGTATCTATAACTTGTTGACTGATTCTAGACAAGACTTTTTAGATAAAATAAAAAAGCTTGGGAGGATGACCTAAATTGTCAGATTTCTGATGAAAGATGGAATAAAATTCTTAAACGGGTTAATAAATCATCTTTCTGTGCTCGTCACTCTCTTCTACAATTTAAAGTGGTTCATAGAGCTTACATTTCTAAACAGAAGCTGTCCAGTTTTTATTCGAACGTTTCTCCACTTTGTAATAAATGCAACTCTGCTGATGCCTCTTTAATTCATATGTTTTGGTTTTGTCCTAAACTTGAAAAGTTTTGGCGGGAAGTATTCCATACCTTCTCACAACTTTTTAGGGTCCAATTTGACCCAAATCCCCTTACTGCCTTGTTTGGTACTATTGCAAATGAAGATATAACTTTAAATGCTCCTAACCTACAGGTTTTAGTTTTTACCTCTCTTTTAGCAAGGAGAGCAATCTTGCTTAAAGTGGAAGGATTCTACCCCTCCTACACATCTTCAATGGCTACGTGATATTATGTCTTATTTAAATTTAGAAAAGATCCGCTGCTCAGTCTTAAATTCGAAATAATCTTTTTATGATATCTGGGGACCTTTCCTAAATTACTTTTCCAATTTATAAAGCTTAACAGTGTACAGACTTTTATGTATATTTCTATCTTCTCTTAAGCGAATATGTTTCTTTTTTAAATTATCCATTATCATCCGTCAGCTTTTTTCTTTGGTAGTTGGTAGGGGGTTGATTTTTTTATATTAAAAAATTCCTTTTATGATGCATGACCTATCTTTAAATTTTTGATTACGGAGTGGTAAACCTTTGTGATGTGCTATAACATTTTGATCAATTTTATTACAATATATGAATGTACACACTTTATGTTGAGATGTATCTGTGTGTTGCATTCTGTAAATCTTGTTTTTTCTTCTGAATAAAAGTACTGAAAAAGAAGATTTTAAGATGTCAGTGAGGCCACATGGAGCATTGTATACAGTTTCAGACACCATGTTATTGGAAAGGCCCTTAACTAGAAAGAGTATAGAGAAAATTTACTAAATGCTGCTAGGACTTGAGGGCCTAGTTATAAGGAAAGTTTGGGCAGTCTGCAACCATCAGGCTCCTGAATGAGTGTGGGTATCTTCACACTCCTCAATGCTGAACTGGCTGCACAACTTAGTCTCCTTTCAAAGACTTCTTCTCACATCCTCTGTATTTATCTACCTTTCAGTATTAATCTGCATTTTTTTTATATGTATCATTCGTCTTTTGCACATTGTCAGTCTTTGTTATCATAGTTTTTCATCAATTCTATTGTATTTCTTCATTTCCCTGTATGGTGGTGTAGTGGTTAGCACAGCACTATTACAGCTCTGGGTGTCGACATTCGGAGTTCAATTCCTGAGCGGTCTGTGAGGAGTTTGCATGTGTTTCCTCCAGGTGCTCTGGTTTCCTTCCACAGTCCACTGATGTAACAGTTAGAATTGGTCGTTGTATATTGTCCTGTGATTAGGCTTGGGTTAAATAGATGGGCAGCTCAGCTCATTGGGCTGGAAGGGCCAATCCGTGCCGAGTCTCTAAATGACTAAATAAATAAATTCCAGGAGGAAGATGAATTTCAAGGTAGTAAGTACTTCGTATTTGATCTTTCAGGGGACATCTTGTGTTGAGACCCTTTATCCGGACTTTAGCTATTTGGTTGTAGGATGCATCACCACCCTCCTTTCTCTTGGCCGGTTGGTGTGGAAGTGCAAGGAGATTGCCCTTCTAAGGTTTAAATAAGCGACTGATTTTCGTTTCTCTCGAAGTGGATAATTACTCCATGTTTGTATCTACCTGCAGGATGGTGATATTATTGCCCCTGAGCTGACACCACTGAAGGCTGATTGGAACAAGAGTGACAGTGACAGCGATGACTCTCAGTCAGCGAATGATGTCCACTTGCCTCAACAGATGAAAATCGATAAAGCCAAGGCGCAGCTCTTTAAGTAGGAAGAATAGGGGACTTCTGGTGAACCCTGGAATCATTTCACCTCCAGTCCTCATCGTTTCATTGGTTCTTTACTGATTGACAATTTTCGGAGCCCAAGGCTTGAATGGAAAAAAAAATCCAAATCTAAAAGGCTTCAGAGCAAGTCCGTTGAGAAGAATTGATCCCTTTTTCAACGTAATATGTTATTGAGTTACTGCTTCCTAACCTCAAACCGTAAACCGTGTAGTTTGTGTGTACGAGAGCTTCGATGTGAATGTTGCAGAGTGTGGAATGTGTTCATACCAGTGGATGAAGCTTTTATCCAATTTGGATTGTAATGCCTTGGGATAGCTGCAGCTGAACGAACAAGAACAGGACTTACTGTGGCACCGATGGGGTGTCAGCCATTGATTGCTTTTACAATCAGAATCAGATTTATTATCACTGACTTAGGTCATGAAAGTGTTGTTTTGTGGCAGCCGTGTAATGCCATACAGAAAATACACTATATTACACTAAGCATTACAGTATATATAAAGATATGTAGTGCAGAAAGGGAGCAGAAATAGTGAGGTAGTGTTCATCGTTTCAGAGGGGAAGAAGCTGTTCCTAAAACATTGAGAGAGTGTCACAAAGAACCATGTGACACTGATTCCTGCTTTCAGGGATAATGCCTTTTCAAGCTTGGAAGGAAGAAAAGCCATTCTTCCGTTATTCAAGGCGTTTGCACCTTTTATTGTATTGTATCTCCCACTTTAGCCCGCACTATTTTTACCTCAATCAATGTGAACTTAAAATACCAGTTGATTCAAATGTTGAAGATCTGATGTGCAGTGTAGCAGTTAGCGCGACGCTTTGCAGTGCTGATGGCCCGGGTTCAATTACTGCTGCTGCCTGTAAGGAGTTTGTGTGTTCTCCCTGTGACTGCGTGAGTTTCCGCTGGGTGCTCCCCTCTCACAGTCCAAAGACGTACCAGTTGGCAGGTTAACTGGTCATTGTAAATTGCCGCATGATTAGGGTAGGATTAAATCGGGATTACTGCGTGGCGTGGCTTGAAGGGCCTATTCTGCACTTGATAAATTTAAAAAAAATAAAATGTACACCACCGTAGACACACACAGAGAGGCTGACTGCGACTGGATTTTCCCCGGTACTACTATTGACTTGGTGCTGCGTAATATTTGAATGTTGCTGGGGGAATTCAGTGGTGACACTGTGGCCTGTAACGTGTGTCTTCACCTTAGCAATCGATGCCTCTGCCCTGCGACAGCTCTTGCTTCTGTCCTGTTTTGTGAGCTGTTCACCCTTTTAAATATGGCACTACGTCAGGGCCATTGCTAATTAAACTTTGTCCAAATAATCATTTTCAGGGAATTGAGACAGCATTTTGCTTTTCCACTTTTTAATAATGATTGGTGGAATCACCTGCTTTTTTTTTTTAACATACTCAGGGTGTTTTTAAACTTGAGAAAAGGCAGCTGGATTTGCACTATAGAAATCAGAGCACCAAACACATTTTATGCAAATTGCTTGTCCATATCTGTGGGGTTAAAAGTTACGATTTTAAAATTTTAGCTTTTATAAACTTTAAACCTGTCAAAATTCAAGCCAAGCTTAGTTTCTCCTCCCACTTCGTTGGCCACTTACTGTTCAATCATTACAGGGTGAGAATGGACCAGTGTTTCCAGGTTTCATTGTAGAGCAGTATGGATTTCTGACCAATAATGGAGAGTTTTTATGCAATGGCTTATTGTTCAAGAATTCTCAATTAATATGAGGGATGTAAGCATCATGATGTGATATCATTTGTAACCTCAAATAGAAATGCTGTAGATGAGTATTCAGATCGTCCCACGTACTACCCTTCACCGTCAAACTCCACCCAACCTGCTTCATTCCCAGCTTTGAAATAGAAGCTCAGTCTTGCAGAAATGGAAACTAGTCAACATTGGAAGCCATGTTCTCAAAGACTGCACAGTTATTACTCAATCTGGGGTGCTTAGTGTCCAAGGGGTTAAGTGTGAAGATTATAGGTAAGGTCCATTCTTTGTACTGAATCGTGTTTTGTGCAGAGTAAACTGGTGCATGCAGACACTGCTTACTTATTGAAAATAACTTTAGCCTGTGTCTTCTCACCAGCTTACTTTACTGTAAATATAACATTGTATGAATGTGATGATAAGAAATATACAAGTAGTGCATTTGACTAAAGGATTTTGTAAATCCACAGTCAAGAGAAGAAAGACGTTTTGAGCTTTTGTGAAATTCATGGATGTGGGGAAATGGAAGGACAGAACTAATTCTGTGATTGACTTGCAACTAGGAAGTCCGGTGTCCCCACTGATAATTCCTGATGGGTGTGAATGATGGACAACTGCTCCCCACTCCATCCTTTCCCAGATTAGCATGGAAGTTCATTTAGTTGCTTTGGCAAAGCATGTGGGAGAAAGGAGAATGTGCTGATTGGCCAACACAAGAATGTTGTGGGTGGTCTGAATGATAACAGGTCAGGTTTGTAGACAATGCAAATACACTGTGGTGTACAATCGATTACTGAGGAGCTGGTAATGTCTATGTTTGTAATGTCTCTGATTACGCTGTCCATGGTCCTGTTGACATTTAGTGGGGAGCTGACGTTCTTTTCTCTGTCTCCCCACTCCAAATGGTCTCAGGTGAATTTAACTCTACTGTATAAATGTGAGTTGTTTACTGGAGCTCAGGTGTTCCCCGGGTGAAGCCGACCCATGCCCAAGAGGGGGCAGAGAGAGAGAGTTGCAAAAATGGATTCTGCCACTCTGCACAATTTATTGTGGGAAGTGGGAGGGTATTATCTGTGGTGGGGCACAGGCTGCAACACTGCAATAAATTGCCTTATTGGGGTATTTCAGGGTAGTATGAATGTACAAGTTTTCTTTGATTGGACAACTGAATGTCATTTCACTCCTTATATTTTTTTCTTCATTTCAAGATTCACTTTCTTGCAGGCATTCATAGTAAAGATAAAGAAACACAATAGAATCAATGAACATCTGCAGAGAACGAAGCCTGACAAACAACCGGTGTGAAACAGACAAGTACTGTAACTACAAAAAAAACAAAACAATAATAGTAAATATTGAGAACATGAGTAACAGTCTTTGAAAGGAGTGATAGGTTTTGGAAACAGTTCAGTGTTAGGGTGAGGGAAGTTATCCGACACTGAACTGAACCCACAACCTGTGGACTCACTTTAGGGAGTCTTTGCTGGATAATGAAACTCATAAGAATGGCATATAGGTACTTTGAAAATAAATTCACTTTGATTTGAATCTACTCTGGATAGTGGGAAATATTTTTGTGACTTTTGACTTTGGATCAGACAGCTCCATCGGGTTTGTTTGCAATGTCTCTCCTGAAGTGAGGTGAGGTTATATAATCATTTACCATTTATTTGCATGTTCTTTGTCAACAGTGCAATATTTAATGTTTTGCCTATTTCTTGAATTTTATGGAATACCATTATTGATTATCAATAAAGTTGGGTTTAATCTGATCAATATCTTATTGTGTGTAACTTTGTCGGTACAGTTCTTGTGTTGTAGCAGTGACGACAGTGTCGTTTAACACAACCAGTCAGATGAAGTGGATTACTACTAAAGACGGTGAACAGGACTGTTTCACCCTCTGAGGTTCCGGGGTCTCTGGAACGTTTACCCTGGAGACCTGTGGGATTGGCCATTCAATAGATTCAAGGCTCAGATGGATTTGGCCTCAGGGTGGAGAGCGAAGGGACTGAGGCCAAAATCGGATCAATCATGAGGTTTGAGGGTCCAAATGGCCATCTCCTGTTCTAATTACTACCGATCACAGGAGTACAATCCAACAAGGAACTGTCATCATTCAAGGAAACACTCAAGCGTATTCTCTTGCAAACATCATGAATGTTGTTGCTTTGTGACAGCAGTACAGTGTAACATGGTTCTCATGACTACGTGCTGTGCTCTCAGTCATGTGACAGGCCTGTCTGTGAATGAGATAGTATTGACATGCTTCATGCTATTACCAGTGGCTCCTTCCCTCTGGGCTAAACAGATGACATCCACACCATGAGTGAAAACATATTGCTGTATTGTGTGGCACTGATACACACTCAAAGGTTTCCATCAACTGGTAATTGAAGGTCAGAAGATTGTACTGGCTTCAGAGTGTAACACCTACTAGCCTGGAGATGGGTACTGGTGAGATTGAACTGACGAAAGCATTGCCTTGAGCCTTGGTGGGAAGGCCCATTTGAAGTACAGCTGACTCGGTACATTGCTCTGAAGGTGCAGGTGAAGCCAATGAGGATCCACACATCGCACATTAAGGAAACAGTGTCACAAAGCAGAGAACTGATGGCCAGAAAACCCTTTTTGACAAGGACTGACTATCTAAACTTTTTGATCATTACTAATTATGATAGAACCATAGAACACTACAGCACAGAAATAGACCTTTTGGCCCTTCTTGGTTGTGCCGAACCATTTTTCTGCCTAGTCCCACTGACCTGCACCTGGCCCATATCCCTCCATACACCTCTCATCCATGTACCTGTCCAAGTTTTTTTTAAATGTTAAAAGTGAGCCCACGTTGACCACTTCATCTGGCAGCTCATTCCACACTCCCACCACTCTCTGTGTGAAAAAGCCCCCCCTAATGTTCCCTTTAAACTTTTCCCCCTTCATCTCCCTTGCTGATGTATCCAACTATGGCAGAGTCATCAGAAAACTTCTGAAGATGACAAGACTCTGTGTTGTAGCTGAAGTCCGAGGTGTAGATGGTGAAAAGAAAGGGAGACAGGACAGTGATGAGATTGAACTGACGAAAGCATTGCCTTGAGTCTCGGTGGGAAGGCCCATTTGAAGTACAGCTGACTCGGTACATTGCTCTGAAGGTGCAGGTGAAGCCAATGAGGATCCACACATCGCACGTTAAGGAAACAGTGTCACAAAGCAGAGAACCGACGGCCAGAAAACCCTTTTTGACAAGGACTGACTATCTAAACTTTCTGATTACTGCTTGTGATAAGTTTAGTGTATTCTGTGTGTCTGTTTTCTCCTAAGCACAGAACTGTATCATGACACTGCACTCTTTTCTGTTTTCATTTCACAGATCACTGTGACATTAGCAGTCTTCACTTTTCTTTGTCTTACTTCTGACCACATGTTAGGTATTAACCGGTCTGGTTGTTGGGGTTATGCTTTAGAGGGCCGATATACATTGAGAAGTTGGGTTACCATTGAATATATCCCCAAAATGTACAGAGTTTGATTCTGTTTTCAACTTTGATAACCAGACCAAAGGAGTAGGAGACTACACTGTGCACAGAAATGCCTCTTGCCAATGCAAATGCCTTGAAGGGTGCTATCAGCCTTCTCAAGAGGCACTGTATAAATCCCCAGCTCTGAACTTGAGGATCAGAGCAAAGTCTGTTAATGCAACCGCATGGGCTGGGACTGGATTTAGATAACAATGTGTAATGTTTGTATCACTGATGACTCTCCAAATCTCATTAGTTGTACTTGTGCCCTTCCTTCTAAAATGGGATCTTCCATCCAACTACCTGTTGGATGGAAGTGACCAACAACTCTGATAGAGGCAGATGCCAAGTTTTTAAGCTCATCAGTGGGAGGTGGTGCTTTAGCACGGCTGGCCCACCACCTCCAGGGAGTCTTGATCATAAGTGGGCCGAATCTCCTGAGGACAGGTGGCAGATCAACTGATGATCCCACTGATGGTAGCACAGGACAGTTAACATCTTAGTCCATGTGTATTTTCAATTCAATTCTGGCATGAACCAACAGTGTGAAGTGTTGTTACCTGGCCTATCTACCATATATGTGCCATTTTCTCTACACCTAACCACTTGGAGCCACCATCGAATTGAATGTGGACTCCAGGAAGGGGAAGTCAAGGGAACTCACCAGTCCTCGTTGAGTGTCAAGTCAAGTCAAGTCACTTTTATTGTCATTTCGACCATAACTGCTGGTACAGTCATGCACTTTGGTAGAAGAAATAAACGGGCAGACTATTATTTAAATAGGGAGAGAATTCAAGGTTCTGAGATGCAACGGGACTTGGGAGTCCTCGTGCAGGATACCCTTAAGGTTAACCTCCAGGTTGAATTGGTGGTGAAGAAGGTGAATGCAATGTTGGCATTAATTTCTAGAGGAATAGAGTATAGGAGCAGGGATGTGATGTTGAGACTCTATAAGGCACTGGTGAGAACTCACTTGGAATACTGTGTGCAGTTTTGGGCTCCTTATTTAAGAAAGGATGTGCTGACGTTGGAGAGGGTTCAGAGAAGATTCACTAGAATGATTCCGGGAATGAGAGGGTTAACGTATGAGGAACGTTAGACCGCTCTTGGACTGTACTCCTTGGAGTTTAGAAGAATGAGGGGGGACCTCATAGAAACATTCGGAATTTTGAAAGGCTTGGACAGAGTGGATGTGGCAAAGTTGTATCCCATGGTGGGGGAGTCTAGTACGAGAGGACATGACTTGAGGATTGCAGAGCGCCCATTCAGAACGGAGATGCGAAAAAATTTTTTTAGCCAGAGGGTGGTGAATCTATGGAATTTGTTGCCACGGGTGGTGGTGAATCTGTGGAATTTGTTGCCATGGGTGTCAGTGGAGGCCAGGTCATTGGGTGTATTTAAGGCAGAGATTGATAGGTATCTGAGTAGTCAGGGCATCAAAGGTGAGAAGGTGGGGGAATGGGACTAAAGGGGAGATTGGATCAGCTCATGATGAAATGGCGGAGCAGACTCGATGGGCCGAATGGCTGACTTCTGCTCCTTTGTATTATGGTCTAAAAATGAGACAATGTTTTTCAGGACCATGGTGTTACATGACACAGTACAAAAACTAAACTGAACTACATAAAAAACACCAAAAAAACTACACTAGACTACAGACCTACCCAGGACTACATAAAGTGCACAAATCAGTGCAGGCATTACAATAAATAATAAACAAGGCAGTAAGGTGTCGGTCCAGGCTCTCAGTATTGAGGAGTCTGATAGCTTGGGGGAAAAAACTGTTACACAGTCTGGTCGTGAGAGCCTGAATGCTTAAGTGCCTTTTCCCAGACAGCTGGAGGGAGAAGAGTTTGTATGAGGGGTGTGTAGGGTCCTTCATAATGCTACTTGCGGATGCAGCGTGTAGTGTAAATGTCCGTAATGGCGGGAAGAGAGACCCCGATGATCTTTTCAGCTGACCTCACTATCCGCTGCAGGGTCTTGCAATCCGAGATGGTGCAATTTCCGAACCAGGCAGTGATGCAGCTGTGTCAGCAGTGGACAGCTTCAAGTTCTTGAGTTTCAAAGGTGTAAGCATCTCTGATGATATGAACTGAGCCCAAGTTATGAGCAGTACAGATTGTGGAAAAAGCCTGCTTGTATTTACCGAGGCTGGGTGAAACTACGAGAAGTCATTGGTAAAGGGTGAAAGATGAAATGTTTAAGGGGGAGCATACGGAAAAATAATTCATGCAGAGCGTCATGAGATTGTGTAACGAGCTTGATTTCAATGTTTAACAGAAGTTTGGAAGGGTATGTGGATGATAGTGGTATGGAGGGCTCTGGTCCTAGTCCAGGCCAATGTTAATTTAGTTATATTTAAGGCAGAAGTTAATAGATTCTTGATTGATCATAGCATAAAGGGGTACATTGAGAAGGCAGATGATTGGGGCTGAGAGGAAAAATGGATCAGCCACATTGAAATGGTGGTGTAGACTCAATGGGCCTAATAGCCTAACTTTGCTCATATATCTTATGGTTTTATGGTGGGGAAGGATATTCCAGTGATGGATAGAGCTTTATCTACTTTCTGTAGACATCTCCATTCCTGGTCATTGGTGTTTTTGTACCAGTCTATGATGTAACGATAGACTCTTCATTGAGGGAACACACACAAAATGCTGGTGGAACGCAGCAGGCCAGGCAGCATCTATAAGGAGAAGCACTGTCGACGTTTCGGGCTGAGACCCTTCGTCAGGACTCGAAGGACGAAGGGCCTTGGCCGGAAACGTCGACAGTGCTTCTCCCTATACATGCTGCCTGGCCTGCTGTGTTCCACCAGCATTTTGTGTGTGTAGCTGGGAGCTTAATATCCAGGGATACACGTTGTCATTACAGGACATGCAGGAAAGCAGAGAGGGTGGCATGGCTCTGTTGGTTCCAAAACATATGATGGGAAGGATCATTGACAATGCAAAGGCCCTGAGTATGCAGCATTCCAAATAAACTTCTACGCAAACTTCGCAGAAAGAAGAGCAATGTAGCATTGGAGCTGTACTTCGCCACACAATCAAAGCTGGGGTTCCCAACCTGGAGTCCATGGTCGAGGTCCATGGTGTAAAAAGAAGTTTGGGAATCTCGGATTTAAAGTGAGGAAAACAGGGAGCTAGACACCTAGCCTCGTGGTGCACCTGTGCTGGCGGTAAATGTTGCCAATCCAAACAGACTGTGATCTTTTTTTTAATGAAGTGCAATTGTGAACAATAGCCAGATCAGAAAGTCTGATCAAGTCATTAGTTCCCAAAGAGAACTCTGATAGGCCAGTCAGACGGTTCACTGCTGCTCAGCGATAGAACATTAAAAATATCATATGTACAATTAAGAAACATTAAAAAAATAGTAGAAATACTGGAGTCATGATGATCATGATGAAGTCTGCTGGAGAGAGACATTTATACACATGCTGTCCTCCATAATTCAGAGAGATTGAAGGATAAGGTTACAGGGTGACAAAACGTGATAAGTGAGGAAATTGAGGATGCAGTTGCTGAAAAAGAAAATGATGGGGAAACTGAGAGAACACACACAAAATGCTGGTGGAACACAGCAGGCCAGGCAGCATCTGTAAGGAGAAGCACTGTCGACGTTTCAGGCCGAGACCCTTCGTCAGGACTGAAGCTCAGAGGACTGATCCAAGAAGATGCTAATATTTCAGATCTACATTCTAGATTTATTCCTGGGAAACTCATCAACACGTGAGGGTGTAAATGAGGAAGGGTGGGTGTGGAAGGATTTACAGATAGGTTAAGGGAGGAAATGTAGGTAGAGTTTAGAAAGCAGGTGTGTTGAGCAGGGGGTAAACCCTTCGTATTGACTGTGATCTGGTGTATCCTGTTGAGAAAAACAGAGTTCCACTAAATTCTTGATCTTGCATCCACAGACTTAGAGACAAAGAGCACAACATCACAGAAACAGCCCTTTGACCCATCCAGTCCATACCAAAACACTGATCTGCCCAGTCCTGTCATCCTACAGCCAGACTATAGCTTTCCATGCCTCTCCCATCCATGTACCTATTCAAATTTGCCTTAAATGTTGACATTGAATTTGCATCCACCATTTCCATTAGCAGCTTATTCTACGTTCTCTCCCCCTTCTGAATGAAAAAGTTGCCCCTCATGTTTTCCTCAACCATTTCACCTTTCACCCTGAACCCATGACCTCTATTTCTCCTCTCCGCCAACACCAGCAGAAAAAGCCTGTTTGTATTCACCCTAGCTATAGCCATCATAATTTTGTAAAGCTCTATCAAATATCCCCTCAATCTCATACATTCTAGGGAATAAAATCCTAACCTATTCAAACTTTCCCTATACCTTTGTTTCTCAAGCCCTACCAACATCCTTGTAAATTTTCTCTGCACTCTTTCAATCCTATTGATATGTTTCCTGTCAGTACGTAACCGGAAATGCTCACAATTCTCAAAGTTAGGCCTCACCAATGTCTTACACAACTTCAACATATTTATGAAAGCCAATATGCCAAAAGCTCTCTTTAAGACCTTATGTACATGTGATGCCTCTTTTCAAGGAATTATGTATCTGTATTCCCAGATGCTTCTGTTCTACTGTACTTCTCAGTGCCCTACCGCTCATCTTGTTAGTCCTACCTCGGTTTGTCCTCATTAAGTGCAACACCTCACACTTGTCTGCATTACATTCCATCTGCCATTTTTCTATCTGGTCCAGCATTGATAACCTTCCTCGTCATCCACTAACACCACTAATTTTGGTGTCATCCATAAATTTCTTGATCCAGAACACACCATTATCATCCAGATCATTGAGATATATATATAAAACAAACAACAGACCCGGCACTAATCCCTGTGGCACAACACTATTCAGAGGCCTTCATTCAGAGAGGCAACCATCTTCTAACACCCTCTGGCTTTTTCCACAAAGCCAATATCTAATCCAATTATTTGCTTCATCCCAAATGCCAATCAACTGAATGTTCTTGATCAATCTCCCATGCAGAACCTTGTCAAAGACCCAGCTTAAGTCCATGTAGACAACATCTATTATCTTGCTTTTATCAACTTTCCTGGAAATTTCTTCAAAAAACTTTATGAGATTGGTTAGAAGTGACTTGCCACTCACAAGGCCATGTTAGATATCTTTATTCAATCCTTTCTATTCAATTACTTATATATCCAGTTCCTTAGAAAAGTTTCCAATAACTTTCGCACTACTGATGTCAGGCTCACTAGTTGATTTAGCAGAATTAAACACAATATTCTTACAGTATCCAATGAGTCGGGCATTGTCTTCGACAGAGGGACAGAATGCTGCCCGGTGCTGTGAGCTGAGACCTTTCAATTCCCCCACAGGTGTTCAATGACCCGATCCACGGCCACATTGAGATGCACCCACTGCTCGTCCGCATCATAGACACGCCGCAGTTCCAGCGTCTCCGCTTCATTAAGCAGCTCGGGGCGACGTACTTTGTGTATCCTGGGGCCTCCCACAACAGATTCGAGCACTCCATCGGGTAAGGACTCAGGGAGATTCCAACACCCCATCGAGCAAAGATTTGGGGACATTCAAGCACTCCATTGAGTAAGGACCAGGGGAGATTCAAGCGCTCTATCGGGTAAGGACTCGGGGTACAAACCAAGAAATTAGCCTGGTCACCACGTGTGTCTTCCTCCAAGGCAAGGTCCATCTCCCGACAGTAGACAGACCCCACACTTGTTAGGAATGCGATGGGTCTCTGGGCTGTGTGAGCATTGTAACCAAGTCACAGATCAGTGTCCTGTTGTTGCCGAGAGCCAGGAAACACCAAGGCAATTTCACTGCTCCCTCCACCCACTACTCCTTACCAACCACTCTACCATCTGCGAAACACTCCAACTGAACTCTGGAGAAATATGATGTGAATTCTTTGTTTGTGATCTGTGGTGCTCTCAGTCTGTATTTACTCTGGTTTGTAAAGAGTTCCCTGATGTTGACTGAGTGAGAGAGTGCATTGTCTGACAGACAGACAGTGACACAGTATTAATGAGGGTGATGGACACCCACGGGACAGTGTGGAGCAAAGTGGGGTGTGGGCAAAGGTCAGAACAGATCAGAAGAGAGAAGACAAGACAGAACCCAGCTGTATGTCGACTCTGTGTTTATGAACTTCCCTTTTTCAGTGCTCCTCTAACCTGGAGAGAACTGAGTCAGCCTCTGTTCATGTCCCTCCCTTAACCACTTCCCGTTGCAGTTTATTCTATATATTAACCAGATTCCTATTAAATCTTTCCCCTCTCTCCTCTCTCCCCGTGTCCTCAACCCTGAGAAAAGTACTATGTATTCACTCTGTTTGTGAGTGAATATCAGTCACACATATAGAGCCAATGGTTGGAAGAGGTTCTGTGGATGGGAATGAGTTGTTGTGAAGTACGTTGCCTCTCAGGGGAATCTTGAAACAAGTGCACAAGCATTCTATTAGGAAAGACAGAGCATCCAAAGGTCAGGTTCCATGTCAGTATCAATAGGCAAAAAGTGTGACCAGTTCCTGTAGGGTGAGTTCTGAAGATTATGTGCTAGAAATAATTCAGAAAATGCATAGCTTGGGGGGGGGCGGAGTTGTTCTTTGATTGATTTTGGCAATTTACTTGCATAGGAGGAAGACATCATCAGTACACTGTTAATTGTGGTGTGTTGTGAGAATATATATTTGAAGCTTAGAGCTTGTTTATGTATTTAATCTTCTAATGTACCAAAATGGAACCTATTTAATCCCAGAGTGTATTGCGATATGCAAAGAGTGTATGTGGCAGGAGGTATATCGTGCTGTGACCATTGTTCAGTGTGTAACTAATGGGAGGTGATTTACTGCGTGGCCTTGAATAAAAGTACTGTTAGGTGGAGGAGCTGACCCTCAGAACAAACAACAGCCAAGAATAGCCTGAAAACTTGTAAAATGAACGTTGTAAGCTGTAAAACAGAAGCCATCTGCTATCCATTCTGAGGGGTAGAGGCAGTCTTCACTTTGCAGGTAACAAACACGCTTATGAGCGAATCGACTCTGTGTTTTTTGGTTCTTGTTACAGCACCTAGGAAAGATAATAATGCACCGCCTTTAATACTTATCAATTGGCTGATTCGTCATCATTTCAGAAACTCAATTGTGACATGAGGAGGAAAACTCTTTACTGATTGGATGTGTGGCGAACTTTGTGCGTGTGGTCGGTAATTTTACCTGCATTGGGTCATACATAGGATCATGGTCTACATGTTTGTTTACAGAATAGAAACACAAATACAACTTTGGAAACTTCTATTTATCATAAGGGTTCACATACAGGTTAGCTCCTAAATTATCACAGCAAAGACCTGCATGTACACAAGAACAGGTGTATCAAAATTTTGTTCCAAAGAGCAGAGACACACTGCAACGTGGTGGAACTAATATAGATACATAGAAAACCTACAGCACAATACAGGCCCTTTGGCCCATAATGCTGTGCTGAACATGTACTTACTTTAGAAATTACCTCGGGTTACCCAGAGCCCTCTATTTTTCTAAGCTCCATGTACCTGTCCAGGAGCCTCTTAAAAGACGCTATCATATCTGACTCCACCACCATCACCGGCAGCCCATTCCATGCACTCACCATTCTCTGCGTAAAATGTTACCCCTGACATCTCCTCTATACCTGCTTCCAAGCACCTTAAAACTGTGTCCACTCATGATAGCCATTTCAGCCCTGGGAAAAAGCCTCTGACTATTCGTGTGATCAATGCCTCTCATCATGTTATACACCTCTATCAGGTCACCTCTCATCCTCCGTCGCTCCAAGGAGAAAAGGCCAAATTCACACATCCTATTCTCATAAGGCATGTTCCTTAATCCAGGCAACATCCTTGTAAATCTCCTCTGCACCCTTTCTATGGTTTCCACATCCTTCCTGTAGTGAGGCGACCAGAACTGAGCACAGCACTCCGTGGGGTCTGACCAAGGTCCTATATAGCTGCAACATTACCTCTCAGCTCCTAAACTCAATCCCACTGAAGACCAATGCACCATACGCCTTCTTAAGCACAAGGTCAACCTGCACAGCAGCTTTGAGTGTCCTATGGACTCAGACTCCAAGATCCCTCTGATCCTCCACACTGCCGAGAGTCTTACCATTAATACTATACTCTGCCATCATATTTGACCTACCAAAATGAACCACCTCACACTTATCTGGGTTGAACTCCATCTGCCACTTCTCAGCCCAGGTTTGCACCCTATCGCTGTCCCACTGTAATCTCTGACAGCCCTCCCCACTATCTACGACACCCCCAACCTGTGGACCACAAAATCCAATGCAGGGACTGCAGCAAATATTATGTCAGCCAAGTTGGGGGAAAACTATTGACAGTGATCCATGAACATCAACTGATGGTAAAGCGGCATAACCAACTCACCTTCGTTGCTACCCATGAAGATTGAGAAGGGCACAAATTTGACTGGCCGTCACTGAATGTCAGGTACAAGCAAACCCACAACATGCAAGAGAAGTCCTAGAATTGTTGTTTTCTGCGAACAATTTTATAAACAACATGTAGACCTCGATCCTATTTAGAAGCCAATGCGGATGAAAGTCCAGACCGCAACGCACAAAGTTTGCCACGCAAACAATCGGTGACGAGACTTCCTCCCCACATCACAATTCAGGTTCAAAATGATGACCAATCAGCAGATTTATAAATTTATAAATGCCAAGAATTTGGATGACACACCACAATTAATAGCGCACTGATGATGTGTCCTTGTATGGCAATGAAGTGTTTGCAAGTAAATTGCCAAGATCAGAGAACAACTCAACATAAACATGTGTTAACATAAACATAACATCAACATAAACTCAACATGTGTTAAGTTAAAGGAGAGGATTTTCATGGGGGTGATTTCAGGATTGAGACCCGTGCCACGCACTAGTGAGGCCAGAAATAGAAAGATAATACAGTTTAACATGTGGCTAAGGAGATGGTGCAGGAGGGAAGACTTCAGATGTTTGGATCATTGGCTCCCTTGCAGGAACGGTGAGAGTTGTATAAATAGGACATTCTGCAGTTGCACTGGAGGGGGACCAATGTCCTTTCTTGAAAGTTTGCTAGTGCTGCTAGTACAGTATTGCCATTTCAGAGCATATGATCCTGGATCCAGCACATAGGTGCATTACAAAGAAAGCACGGCAGTGCCTCTACTTCCTTTGAAATTTGTAAAGATTTGGTATGTCGTCTAAAATCTCGACAAAATTCTACTGATGTGTGGTGGAGTGTATACTGACTGGCTGCATCACAGTCAGGTGTGAAACACCATTGCCCTTGAATGGAAAGTAGTGGATACAGCCACGTCCGTCATATGTAAAGCTCTCCCCACCACTGAGCAAATCTACAAAGAAAGCAGCATCCATCATCAGGGACCTCCCAGACATTCAGGTCATGCCCTCTTCTCAGAGCTGCTCTCAGGAAGGAGGAGCAAGAGCCTCAGGACCCACACCATCAGGTTCAGGAACAGTTATTAACTTTCAATCATCAGGCCCTTGAACCAGAGGGGATAACTTCACTTGCAGCATCACCAGAATGTTCCCACATCCTATGGACTCTCTTACGAAAATTCTTAATCTCATGTTCTCTATGTTTATTACCATCTATTTATTATTATGATATTTTTTGAATTTGCACAGTCTTTTGCTGCTTGTCCTTCTTGTGTGCAGCTTTTCATTGCTTGAGTCCTGCCGAAGAGTCTCCACCCGAACCTTTGACTGTACTCTTTTCCGTCGATGCTGCCTGGCCTACTGAGTTGATAATGGCAGAATCCATTGATCAATCAAGATTTAAATTGAAAGTGGCAATGTCCTCATCATTGCATGCTGTGATTAAGAAAACGTTACGAATCCTCTTATTAACTTACATTTCACACAGTTGAAACTTAATCTGCTTTTGACCACTTGTAATAAAAAAAAACAATAAAAACGCAGATGCTGAAATGTGATATAAAGGGAGAAAATGCTGGTAATATTCAGCAGGTCAGGCAGAAGATGTAGAGATCAAAACAAGAATTAATGTTGGAGGAGAACTGTCCCACCACCGCTACCTTATCATGTCCTGGCAGTCACCGCAAGTGTATGGGACATTGGAAAAAAGTTGAATTTCCCCATGGGGATGAATAAAGTATCTATCTATCTATCTATCTATCTATCTATTTACAAATACTCCTATACCTCGCGTCGCTTTATACACATACAATCAATCTACCTTACGGATTTATATTTATTTTTTATTATTATATTCTTTATCTTATTGTTTTCTCTTGTGATGCATCAGATCCAGAGTAACCATTATTTCATTCACCTTTACATTTGTACACTGGAAATGACATTAAACAATCTTGATTCTTGAAACATTGGCACTATTTCTCATAGATGCTCAGCAATGCACAAACTTGTTAAGGCATGAACAAATACTGACTGCCTCAGGGGCTAGTGCTGTGACCTATAAAGTGGTCTATAACGTCTTGATGTCCTGGTCTATGACTCGTTGATCCTCTTTGCATCTAACAACTCCTGCAGCCTGAGCTCTTTACCCTGCACTACAGTCACACAGCACCTCATTTGATGTGGCTTTGCTTCATTAGGAGTTTGAGGAGATTTGGAAGGTCGACAAAGACTCTGTTCCTGCAGATGCGCAGTGGAGAATATTCTGACTGGTTGTGACGCAGATTTCAGATGGTGGGGTGGAAGTGTGACTCTTCCAAAGGAGATGGAGGGTGCTCCTTCCCTGGGGCAAGGTGTAGTACCTGCTTAGCCTTCAGGGTCATGTGAAGCCACGGGAGCAGGTGGTGGATGGTCGTATGAGCAGCTGGTGCATATCACAAGTCCTGGTTATGTGACCACTGACGTCAGGCAGACAATCTCTGAAGAGTATTGATAATGGCTGGGGTCACCCGTCTTGTAAAGACACTGCCCAGAAGGCAATGGAGAACAATCATGATCAAGAGCTTGATCACCCACATCAAACAACACAGCACATAATGATGATGCATCACAGATTGATACGGAGGCTCCAATGCAAAGAATCACAAGAGGCTACAGAGACTTGGCCAGCTCCATATCTGGTACAAACCTCCTCACCATCAAGGCATCTTCCAAAGGGGGAGTCTCAGAGACCCATCCCTGAGGATCCTCACCACTCAGGAAATGTCCTCTCCTCATTACTACCTCAGGAAATGTCCTCTCCTCATTACTACCTCAGGAAATGCTTTCTTCTCTGTGGTAAGGCATGTATACCTGTCTGGACACGCCCCTCTGCTGACTGCTCCTGTGGCTCCTCCCACAGACCCCTGTATAAAGGTGATTGGAGGCACTGCTCCTCCGACAGTTATTCAACATGGCGGTGCTCCGTTTCGCTGTTAATAAAAGCCCATCATTACTAACTCTACTTCCAGTCTCCTAGAGTTATTGATAGTGCATCATTCTCATTATTACCTCAGGAAATGCCCTCTTATCATTACTACCAACGGGGAGGAGGTACAGGAGCCTGAAGACCCACACTCAAATGGTTCTGAAACAGTTTTCCCCCTCTGGTATCAAATTTCCAACAACTCTACTTCATTATTCCTTTTTTTCACAGTTAAGTTTTATCATTCATAAGCAATTATTAAAAATTAGGCTAGGATAAAATTGGGGAATCGCTAGATGGCGTAGCCCAAAGGGCCACAAAGACCTATTCTGCGCTGTATCGCAAAGTTCCAAGTACATTTATTATTAAAGTATGCAAACATCTTGAGATTCATCTTAGAAAAGGCAGGCATCAAACAAAGAAACTGAAAAGAATCCATAAAAAAAGACCGATTTGATCACCTGATGTGCAGAGAGAGTTGGGTATGGGCAGCAACCCCATCCCTGAAAACCAAGTGCTACAGAAACACCGACCGAAGCTCCAAAGACCTCATCTCTGCGAGAGGAAAGATCTTCAAAAATGGGCTACACCAAGGGACAATTTGGAAGACTGGCCGAGGACAGAGGACTCTGCTGAGTTGCTTTTGGCAGCCTATGGGGTGGCGGGTTAGGAAGTGTTCCCGGATCATTCAGAAATCTGATGGAAGAGGGGTAAAACTGATTCCGAATCACGGAGTGTGTCATCTGAACTAAATGTCTCGAGGAGACAGAAAGAGCAACAAAGTGATGTTTAGGCTAAGCTTGGATCAGAACAGACACCAGGACCAATTGGCCAGGTCTTGTTTCTTATCCAAAACCCAGTTACATAATGAGGAAGAAAAGAAAATGGAAATCTGAATTAAAATATGAAACGGTGGGAATAATCAGCAAATCGGGCAAGAGAAAATGCAGTTCGTTCTCTCTCTCTCTCTCTCTCTCTCTCTCCTCCTCTCTCTCTCTCTCTCTCTCTCTCTCTCTCTCTCCTCTCTCTCTCTCTCTCTCTCTCTCTCTCTCTCTCTCTCTCTCTCTCTCTCTCTCTCTCTCTCTCTCTCTCTCCTCTCTCTCTCTCTCTCTCTCTCTCTCTCATGTTTATTCTCCCTCTCTGTTCTACGATTCGCTCTCACTCTCTCCAAATGCAAGCAAATGGAACTAGTTTAGATGGACCTCTTGGTTGACAGAAATGCCAACTAAGTAACTCATTCCACGCAGAATCCGAATCAGCTAGCTCCATCACGGGCACGACCCTCCCCACCACTTTCAGGAGGGGATGCCTTAAGACAGCAGCATCATCACTAAGGACCTCAACATTGAGGGCATGCCCTCTTCCTGTTGCTACCATCGGGGAGGAAGTACAGGACCCTGAAGACTCGCACCCAACAATTCAGAAACAGCTTCCCTCCTCTGCCACCAGATTTGTAAATGGTCTATAAACGCATGATCACTACCCATTCAGAGTTGGGGTGAGTGAAGTTATCCATGCCTGTTTAGGAGCCTGATGGCTGTAAGCTAATAACTGTTACTGAACAGGACCCAAATCTTTTGTACCTTCTGTTGATGGTAGTAGAGAGAAGAAATCATAGCCTGGATGGTGGGGAGACTCATTTCATGTCATGTGTCAGTGAGAATGATTTTGATTCTAAGATTACTATTATCAGAATCAGAATCAGGTTTCAATGTCACCGGCATAAGGCGTGAAATCTGTAATCTTTGGAAAAGAAGTAGTGAGGTAATATTCATAAGTTCAATGCCCATTCAGAAATCAGATGGCAGAGGTGAAGAAGCCGTTCCTGAACCACTGACTGTGTGCCTTCAAGCTTTTGTACCAGCTCAATGATGGTGGCAATGGGGACAATGTTGACCTGGGTGATGGGGGTCCTTAATGATAGACGCCACCTTTTTGAGGCGTCGCTCCTTGAAGATCTTCTGGATACTACGGAGTCTAGTGCCCATGATGGAGGTGACTGAGTTTATAACTCTCTGTAGTTTATTTCAGTACTGTGCAGTAGGCCCCCCACACCCCAATAGGAGATGGTGATGTAGCTAGTTAAAATGGTCTGCATGGCACATCTGTAGAAATCTATAGAAAGAGTTTTTGGCAACATACCAAATCTCCTTAAACTCCTAATCAACCATAGCTGGTGTCGTGCCTTCTTTGTTGTTGCAACATATTCCAGATGTTGGGTCCAGGATAGATTCTCAGAGATATTGACAGCCAGAAACTTGAAATTGCTCGCTCTTTCCACTTCTGATCTCTCTAGGAGGTCTGGTGTGAGTTCCTTAGTCTTACCTTTTCTGAAGTTCACGATCAGTTCTTTGGTCTTAATGATGTTGAGTGTAAGGTTGTTGCTGCAGCACCTCTCAACTAGCTGATATATCTCACTCTTGTACACCTTTTCTCCACCATCTAAAATTCTACCAACAATAGTTGTATCATCACTAAATTTACGTACAGTATTTGAGCTATAGATAGATAGATAGATACTTTATTCATCCCCATGGGGAAATTCAACTTTTTTTTCCAATGTCCCATACACTTGTTGTAGCAAAACTAATTACATACAATACTTAACTCAGTAAAAAAGAAATATGATATGTATCTAAATCACCGTCTCAAAAAGCATTAATAATAGCTTTTACCTAGCCACACAACTATGGGAGCAGACAGCAGTGGGCTAAGCACACATCCTTGAGGTGTGACAGTGTGGATTGTCAGCGAGGTGGAGATGTTACTTCCTATTAGCACAGATTGTGACCTTCTGGTGAGGAAGTCAAGGTTCCAGTTGGAGTGGGAGGTGCAGGGGTCCAGGTTAGAAACACAGATACATAGAAAACCTACAGCACAATACAGGCCCTTCAGCCCACAAAGCTGTGCCGAACATGTCCTTACCTTAGAACTACCTAGGCTTTACCCTATGCCCTCAATTTTTTCTGAGTTCCATGTATCCATCCAGGAGTCTCCTAAAAGACCCTATTGTATTCGCCTCCACCACCACTGCCGGCAGCCCATTCCACGCACTCACCACTCTCTGCGTAAAAAACTTACCCCTGACATCTCCTCTGTACCTACTTCCAAGCACCTTAAAACTATGGCCTCTCGTGCTAGCCATTTCAGCCCTGGGGAAAAGCCTCTGACTATCCACATGATCAATGCCTCTTATCTTGTACACCTCTATCAGGTCACTTCTCATCCTCCGTCACTCCAAGGAGAAAAGCCCGAGTTCACTCAACCTATTCTCATAAGGCATACTCCCTAATCTAGGCAACATCCTTGTAAATCTCCTCTGCTCCCTTTCTATAGTTTCCACATCCTTCCTGTAGTGAGGTGACCAGAACTGAGCACAGTACTCCAAGTGGGGTCTGACCAGGGTCCTATATAGCTGCAACGTTACCTCTCGGTTTTTAAACTCAATCCCACAGTTGATGAAGGCCAATGCACCATATGGCTTCTTAACCACACAGTCAGCCTACGCAGCAGCTTTGAGTGTCATATGGACTCGGACCCCAAGATCCCTCTGATCCTCCACACTGCCAAGAATCTAACCATTAATACTATATTCTGCCATCATATTTGACCTACCAAAATGAACCACCTCACACTTATCTGGGACGGCATCTTGACACAGGACATTTTTCTTCTTCTATGTATATTTCCTGGGCTGCTGAATATTTCCAGAATTTTCTGTGCCTTATATTTCATTTAAACCAAGTGCTGTTATTATTTGTGTCTAGAACCAGTTGGTGCAGCCAAAACCATCTTGTATTTTAGGCATCTGTATTGTCCAGGTGATCCATTGCTGTGTGAAGAGCCATTGAGATCACACCTGCTGTAAACCTATCGTGGCAAAAGGCAAAATGCAGTGGGTCCTGGTCCTTGCTGAGGCAGGAGTTAATTCTAGCCATAACTAACTCCTCAAAGCATTTCATCACTGGAGATGTGACTGGGCAATAGTCATTAAGGCAGCTCACACAACTCTTCTTAGGCACTGGTATAATTGTTGCCTTTTTGAAGCAGATGGGAACTACCGACCGCAGCAGCGAGGTTGAAAATGTCTTTGTATATTCACACATTTTGGTTGGTACGGGTTTTCAGAGTCCTACCAGGTACTCCATTGGGGCCTGTCACCTTGCAAGAGTTCACCATCCTTAAAGACAGCCTAACATCAGCCTCCTAGATTGAGATCACCGGGTGCTGCAGGAATCCGCATAGTTGCAGTTTTATTCTCCCTTTCAAAGTGAGCATAAAAGGCGTTGGGCTCATCTGGGAGTGAAGCGTCACTGCTGTTCACGGAGTTAGCTTTCAATTTATAGAGAGTAATGAATGACCCGCAAAGCTTGCCTGAGTTAACGTGCATCCGATTCTGCCTCCAACCTCACTCAGAATTGTTCCTTAACTCTTGAAATAGCTCACCGCAAGTCGTACCTGGTTTTCTTGTACAGATCTGGGTCTCCCGACATGAATGCCACAGATCTAACCCTCAGCAGACTATGAATGTCCTGGTTCACCATGGCTTTTGATTTGGTTATGTGCAGTATGTTCTCCTAGGCACACAGTGATCCACGCAGGTTTTAATGAAGTCAGCGCCAGCTGTGGTGCACTCATTCAGAATCGAAGGTGAATCCCCGAAAACAATCTAATCCACCGATTCAAGGCCTTTAGGCCGGGTACTCCATAGCGACCAGATTCCAGTCCCCATCCTTGAATTACTCCCCAAAGAACATCGACAGACCCGAGCACCGTTACCCACCACAACTCCAGGGCTGATCGCGAACTTTGCACCACTGGAGTTATGGTTCGGGTTCAATCTCCGCGCCTCTCCAGTCACACATGCACTGTTCTGTCAGCGGGCGCCGCAAATGTTATGAAGCGATCTATATATTTGCAAACTGTTACCTCGCTTTCCGACTTTTTGGGCAGAGATAGGCTGGGCAATCTGCTGTGCGTGCACAGCACTGGGCAGATATAAGATAGCATTCTGGAAAAAATCTATTAAAATTTCATCCAACTGAAATGTTTTCTTCTTCTTCTATGTATATTACCTGGGCTGCTGAATATTTCCAGAATTATCTGCACCTTCTATTTCATTTAAACTAAGTGCTGTCGTTATTTGTGTCTGGAACCAGTTGGCGGCAGCCAAAACCATCATCAGCTGGATGTCAGCTCAAAAGAGTCGTCTCCAATGGTACGTGGAGGTGGTATTTGTATTGAAAGCACAAGTTTGCGAAGATTCGGCATGACATCTAACTTCCATAGACGTGTGGTGGAGAGTACGTGGACTGGCTGCATCACTGCCTGGTATGGAAACACCAATGCCTTGAATGGAAAATCCTACAAAAGGTAGTGGAAACTGCCCAGCCCATCACGGGTAAAGGCCTCCCCACCTTTGAGCCCATCTACACGCAGAAAACCAGCATCCATTAACAAGGACCACCCCATCCCCCAACCACCCAGGTCATGCTCACTTTTCGTTGCTGCCATCAGGAAGAAGGTACAGGAGTCTCAGAGCTCACCCCACCAGGTTCAGAAACAGCTATTACCCCTCAACAATCAGGCTCTCAAACCAGAGTGGATAACTTCACTCACCCCAACCCTGAACAGTCTATGGACTCTCATTCAAGGACTCTTCACCTCATGTTCTCAATATTTATTGCTTATTTTATTGTTATTATTGTTACTCTTTTCTTTCTCTTTGTATTTGCACAGTCTTTGACACATTAGTCTGTCCTGTTGCGTGCGGTCTTTCATTGATTCTATTATGGTTAATGGAGTTATTGAGTATGCCCACAAGAACATGGTGACATACAGTACATGTACTTTGATAATAAATTCAGTTTGAACTTTGATTTTGGTTTGTTATTATCACATTGTCATCCCTTCCCTTTAGGAGTAGTCCTAAATCTACTCCCTCAAATCTTGAGGCTATGTCCCCTAGCTCTAGTCTCACCTACCAGTGGAAACAACTTTCCTGCCTCTATCTTATCGATCCCTTTCATAATTTTATATGTTTCTATAAGACCTCCTCTCACTCTTCTGAATTCTAGTGAGCACAGTTCCAGACGGCTCAATCTCTCATCATATTCTAGCTCTGGAATCAACCTGGTGAACCTCCTCTGCACCACCTCCAAAGCCAGTATATCCTTCCGCAAGTACGGAGACCAGAACTGCACGCAGTACTCCAGAAGTGGCCTCACCAGCACCCTGTACAGTGGCAGCATGACCTCCCTGCTCTTGGATTCAATTCCTCTGGCAATGAAGGCCATCATTCCATTTGCCTTCTGGACAGCCTGCCGAACCTGCAAACCAACCCTTTGTGATCCTGTTAAGGATCCGGCCTGAACACTGGGTCGAAGGGCCTCTGCTGATAGCTCTGCGCCACGACAGCCCTTAATTTCTGCCTCCTTTCACCTGGCCATGTGGGTTTTGACCCAGCCCCTTTCCTTATTGGACTTTCGCCAATTACCCACTTATCTCCTCACTAGCACCCACCTGTTTCTGGTTTCACTCATTACCCGGTCCATTTAAACCCTGCCTTGACTCACATTCTCTGCCAGTTTGTCCCAGCTCTGACCTGAGTCGTTCTAGCCTGCCATCGCGACTGTTGCCAACTGATTTTGCTGGATTCTGTGTTTTTGGATTTTGCCTGTTTTGGAACCTGATTTTTGCCTGAGTGCTCTGGATCGTCTGCCCTCGCCGGACTGCCTTTCCCGGGTAAGACCTCTGCCTGCCATTCCGGATTTGTGCCTGCCTCCTGTTTTTGAAAGACTGTTGCCCTTGTGCTCCCTAATAAATCCTGGTAAAAGAGTATTCATTGGTCTGTACTTGAGTCCTACTGTAACCCGACCCAACCTTTTGTGATCCATACACAAGCACTCCCAAGTCCCTCTGCATAGCAGCATGCTGCAATTTTCCAACAGTTAAATAATAATCTGCTCTTTCATTTTCCCTTCTAAAGTGGATGACCTCACATTTACCAACGTTGTACTGCATCTGCCAGAACCTTGCCCGTTCAGTTAACCTATCCACATCTCTCTGCAGGCTCTCTATATCATCTGCACAATTCGCTTTCAAGAAGTATGTAGGACAATGAGGGAAGATCTTAGAGAGGAATAAAAATTATGTTGGGTACAGATGGGAAAATATATGCAAGTTTTTTTTTACCATTGAGGTTGGGTAAAACGAGAACCAGAGGTCATCAGTAACAAACAGGTTCAAGGGTTCATTATTATCGAAGTACATAACTCTGAAATTCTTCTCCAGATAGCCAGGAAACCCAGAAAGAAAAGAACGGCAACATGATCATCAACCCCAAAATCCCCCCTCCCCCACAAAAAAAAATGGAACAGAAACATCACTCCCACACAAAAGTACAAACAGAAATGGAACAGGAATATCAAATTCCCCCCAAAAGCAAGAAAGATCTGGTGAAAACACAGAATATAACAACAGTTTAACTCTGGATCTGGTTATAGTTCAAGTCCATACCAATATCCATATCCAAAATGCAGAAAGCCTTGGTAAAATTCTCCAGGCAGAGTGGCTGGTCACACAGTCTCCCCCTTGGGCAGCAGAATGATCCGCCAGCGATCAACACTCAGGCAGCCAGCACACATTGATGGACACTTTGCTCTATTCTGGAGTGTTTGCACTACTGCTTCTCCCATCTCTCTCTCTACTCGGTGCTCCATCACACAACACACATTCCCATATTGTGCAGCAGATAATCTGGTATTTCTGCAATAGGAGAATGTCACAGAAAAGCTTGGAGGGAGGCACACTATTACAGCAAACAGCGAGAGGGCCAGATCCTTGTTCAGTCACCGAGATGGCCGGGCAACGTGCACAGCTTGCAGGCAATCTGGTAGGTCGGAGCAGTGACTGAGTACAAGTGAGGAAACAGGGCAGCTGAACTGTAGGAAACGGCTTCCCAGGAGTTTGGTCTGCACCTGGTTTTTCTCTTGTTTCATGCTACTGATGTACGGTGGAGTATATTCTGACTGGCTGCATTACCATCTGCTATGGACGCTCCAATACACAAGATCGAAAGAGGATGCAAATGTTTGCAGACTTTGTCAGCATTTTGAGGATATCGAGGGCATTGCCTCAAGAAGGGAGCATCCACCATCAAGAGCCCTCATCACCCAGGACTTGCCCTCTGCTCACTTCTACCATCAGGGAGGAATTGCAACAGGCTGAAGATGCACACTTCACATTTTAGGACAAGTTTCTCCCCCTCCACTATCAGATTTCAACTCATGAACACTGATTATTTCAGTTTTGCATCTTTTAAACCATTTTTTAAATTATGTGACATGGATGAGGAAGTGGAGGAATGGGTTAACAAATTTGCTGATGACACAAATGTTGGGGGTGTTGTAGATAGTCTAGATGGCTGTCAGAGATTACAGTGGGACATTGATAGGATGCAAAACTGGGCTGAGAAGTGGCAGATGGAGTTCAGTCCAGATAAGTGTGAGGTGGTTCATCTTGGTAGATCAAATATGATGGCAGAATATAGTATTAATGGTTAGATTCTTGGCAGTGTGGAGGATCAGAGGGACTTGGGGTCCAAGTCCATAGGACACTCAAAGCTGCTACACAGGTTGACTCTGTGGTTAAGAAGGAATACGATGCATTGGCCTTCATCAGCTGTGGGATTGAGTTTAAGAACCGAGAGGTAACGTTGCAGCTATATAGGACCCTGGTCAGACCCCACTTGGAGTACTGTGCTCAGTTCTGGTCGCCTTATTACAGGAAGAACGTGGAAACTATAGAAAGGGAGCAGAGGAGATTTACAAGGATGTTACCTGGATTGGGGAGCATGCCTTACGAGAATACGTTGAGTGAACTCGGCCATTTCTCTTGGAGCGACGGAGAATGAGAGGTGATCTGATAGAGATGTATAAGTTGATGACAGGCATTGATCATGTGGATAGTCAGAGGCTTTTTCCCAGGGCTGAAATAGCTAACATGAGAGGCCACAGTTTTAAGATGCTTGGAAATAGGTATAGCGGAGGTGTCAGAGGTAAGTTTTTTTACACACAGAGTGGTGAGTGTGTGGAATGGGCTGCTGGTGGTGGTGGAGGCGGAAACGATAGGATCTTTTAAGAGACTCCTGGACAGGTACATGGAGCTTAGAAAACTTGAGGGCTATGGGCAACCCTAGAGAATTTCTGAACTAAGTACATGTTCACCACAGCATTGTGGGCCAAAGGGCCTGTATTGCGCTGTAGGTTTTCTATGTTTCCGTGTTTCTATGTTTCTATGTATTAAACTGTACTGCAGCCATAAAACAATATATTTCATGATGTATATATGTGATATGATAGATACTTTATTGATCACAAAGAAAATTGCAGTGCACATATATATATATATTAGAAAAGAAGTAGAAAGAATAAAAAATAAGTTACCTCAAACAGTCTAACAGAAGGGATCGTCACTTCCCCGGCTATAGGTTGACTCATTATAGAGCATCTTGGCCGAGGGTAAGAATGAACTCATATAGTGCTCTGTGGAGCAGCACAGTTGTCTTAGTCTGTTACTAAAAAATTCTCCTGTGTTCAGCCAAGGTGGCATGCAGAAAGTGAGAAACATTGTCCGGAAATGCCGGGATTTTCAGGTCAGTGCTTTGTTCTACCACAGCCTCCAGTGTGTCCTGCTTGACTCCTAAAACAGAGCCAACCTTTCTAATCAGGCTATTGAGCCTATTGGCATCATCCGTGTTGACGCCATTGCCCCAGCACACCACCACATAGAAGATTGTAATGGTGACAACAGACAGGTAGATCATTTGAAGGAGTGACCTGCATACTCCAAAGGACCCTAGTCTCCTCAGGAAGTAGAGGCGACTCTGGCCCTTCTTGTACACAGGCTGTGTGTTGATTCTCCACTCAGGTCTGTTAACCAGGTGCACCCCCAGGTACTTGTAGGACATCACCACATCCACATCCTCACCATCAATTGTAAGAGGGAGCAGTGCTGGCTTAGTCCATCACCATCTCCTTTGTCTTACTGATGTTGAGCCACAGATGATTCAGCTTGCATGTTTGACAAAGTCCTCCATCAGGACCCTGTGTTCATCCTCCTGTCCTCCCTCAAATATTGCTAAGTCATCAGGGAATTTCTGCTACATGACATGACTTCGTGTTGTATCTAACATCCCAGGTATACAGGGTAAACGGGGGAAGGGAGCCAATACAGACCCCTGTGGGGCCCCAGTGCTGCTTATAGCCATTCCTGACACACAGCTCTGAAGCCACACAAGCACAAACTCCAGTCAGACAGTCCATTACCCAGGATACAATGCAAGTGCCAAACTGCATTGAACGGAGCTTGCCCCCAGCAATGAGGGCTGTATGGTGTTCAAGGCGCTTGAGAAGTTAACAAACAGGAACCTCACAGAGCTGCCCAGCCTAAAAATAAACATGATTCTGTCTTTTTCTTAATTATGACATTTCCCTGTTGGATTGCATTCCTGTGACCAGTAGTAATCAGAGCAGGAGTAGTCTGTTCGGCTCCTCAAATCTCATCATTGATCTGATTTTGGTCTCAGCCTCTTCACTCTCCACCCTGAAGCCAAAATCCACGGAGCCTTGTATCAATGCTCAGCAGCTACTGTGTTTGGTACACACATGCCAACTATCTAATCAGCCAATCCTTTGGCAGCAACTCATTGCATGAAAACCTGCGGACATTGTCAGAAAACACAGACAAAATGCTGGAAGAACTTAGCAGGCCAGGCAGTATCGATGGAAAAGAGTAAACAGTCAATGTTTCGGGCTGAGAGCATTCATCAGAAGTGTGGAAAATAGATGAGAAGTCAGAGTAAGAAGGTGGGGGAGGGAGGCACAAATAGCAGTAGATGATCGGTGAAACTGGGGGGGTGGGGAGGTGAGGGGTGAATTAAAGAGCTGGGAAGTTGATTGGTGAAAAGATACAGGACTGGAGAAGGGGGAATCTGACAGGAGAGGACAGAAGGCCATGGAAGAAAGACTCCAACAGTGGGAGAAACACATTTGACAGAAAAAGAAGACTTAAAGGAAGTGAAAGAAGTAGTTATGAGAAACGTCTGGAGGATTGAGCCCTTGGCTACGTTGATGTACTTTTGGATTTGACAGACTCTACACTGAGCATTTCCAAAAGATTACCAGCTTGCTGTAATAAAGAAAGATTTCTTTATCAGCAGCTTTAATGTCTCTCCAATGACTTTGATCACAGTCAGAACAGTGTCACATTACTCTAATCTGTCTATATTATTGGTTAACTGTGATCAATAGAGTTTTGTTTAACTCAGTATGGTATGAGAAGACCATGACATATTTTTAAATTGGTCTCATTTTTTTCTCAACGCTTCTCCTTCTTCTTTGCTCTTGTATCACTCAGTAAGACAGCCATAAGCAGTAAATTTTATGCCCCATTCTTGACTTCGAAGATCCGCCCTATCACAAAAACTTCAAGGTCCAACATATCAAGAAAATTTCTCTGAAATGTGGGCAGCGGAAAGAAAGCTGGAATCCTCATCTCTGTGCTCACCTGTACTTGAAGCTTGATGGGACACATTTATTGGTCCATTAGTTCATCAATGTACTCTTACACCATTGTTCCCTCATGCTTTGTCACTTGTTAAAGTGGTGTGTGTCACTTCTGCCTCTGATGCTTTCTCGCTTGACTCAACATGGGTGGTTACTTCAGTTGTATTGGCACCATACCAAGAGGAAAAGCCTATTGTTCTCTTTGCATTCAGTACAAAAATCCTGAGCCGACCCTTTCCAGCTCTGCCAATGTGGTCAGTTTGGCAACACTACTGATTTCTCATAACTGCCCCAAGCCCAGCCCTGTGTTCCTCTTTGTTCTGTTCCCAAAATATTTATGCTCAGACCTCTGCACGAAGAAGAAAGGTTTCTTCTGCTCTCTGACTGTTAATTAGGTCCACAAATATTCATTAATTTTAAACATCCAAGATATTTATCAGGAGCGCAGCCTATATATTCCTCCCATCCTTCCAAGAAACTCTTTGACCAGCTACCATCAGGCAGGAGGTATCACATTGACATTGACTGACCTCCTTGTCACCACCCAGACCAGATCACGTACGAAGCACCACTAGTGTTATATTGTGTACATTTTGGCTTGTGTCATAAATGCACCTTATTAATTATTAATTTATCTGTGCTAATATTACCTTATGTGTTGCGTGTGGGTTATATGTACTGTGTTGCACACCTTGGTCTGGATTTGGTGGTAGACTTGTATATGGTCGAAGGACAATAAATCTGAACTTGAACTTGATGTTGGCTGACCTGCTGAGTTCCTTTGACTATTAATTTGGAATCCTGCACTCACAGAGGTCATGATCTTAGCTACGTGTTCGTTCTATCTCTTATGGCACACTAGCATGGAAAACATTTTCCTGTTCTGCCTCATTCCTGTATGGGTTTAAATTGCAAGCCCTTTAAACACAAGCAGGAATGAAGTTTGTTTTGTAAGTATTTCTCAGTGTTTACCTTGGAATCTTTTAATGGTTGCGACATCAACCAGTTCTCAGGTTGATTTTGTCATATGGTTTGCACATTTTCTGAATGTCTTATATTTGTTTAGGCATTTAATGGCACTTCTGATCATTGGAAACAGACTGCCATATTCTCAAAAAGGACTATTGTCCCTGTTTTGTATCAGTTCCTGAAGGGAAGCTGGACTTGGGACAGGGTGTTAAAAGTTTTCTGTAGTCATGACCATTTCACAATCTGTGGCTATGTGGTGTGATAAATTGTAGAAATTACCCACTCGTAGAAATTATGCTCTAGGTGTTGCTAACCTTTCCTTGTGAGAATTTCATCCATTGTTTGGAATCCCTGAGAAGACCTCAAATGGTAACGGCCACACTCCACAGGCAATTGACCAAAGTCTTGCAGGGTAAGCATCACTTCACCTATCCTTACCACCCACAATCTACAAATGAAGTTGAAAGTCAGACCAGAGCCCTGAAAAACAGGTTGACTAAATTGCTGGAGGAAACTGGATTGAAGTGGCCAGCAGGGTTCCACTGGCTCTCCTCAGAATGTGCTGTGCTCCAAACTGCGTAAATCCACGTGCGATAGTACCATGCTCTTACCAGTCGCTTCTCCCCTCTGGGTTAAACAGATGACATCCACACCATGAGTGAAAGCATATTGCTGTATTGTGTGGCACTGATACAAACTATTAAAGGTTTCCCATCAATAGGGACTGAAGTCCAGGAGATCGTGCTTACTAGAGAGTGTCAGACCTACCAGGACGGAGAAAGCGTGCTGGTGAGATCCTGTTATCGAAAGAATCGCCTCAAGTCTCGGTGGGAAGGCCCATTTCAAGTGATGCTGACTAGATATATTGTTCTGAATGTCTAAATGAAGCTGATATGCATCCACACATCATACGTCAAGCCAGTGGTACCACCAAACCAGGAAGCCAGTTGCCAGAAAAACTTGATGACAAGTACTGACTATCTGAGGCAACACGAGTGAATCTGCAGATGCTAGAAATAAATAAAAACACAAAGTGCTGGCAGAACTCAGCAGGCCAGACAGCATCTATGGGAGGAGGTAGTGACGACGTTTTGGGCCAAAACCCTTCATCAGGAGTGAAGTAACATGGGATGGTCGAGGGGGGATAAGAAGAGGGGGGAGGGATAAAGTAGAGAGCTGGGAAGTGATAGGCTGAAGGGAAATGGGCTAGGGGGAAGGTGGAGAATTATGGGAAATAAAAGAGAAAGAAAGGTAGGGCTGGGGGGGAGATTATAGTGAGGGGGGGAAAAAGAGAGAGAAAGAGAACCAGACTAAAATTATAGATAGGGTTGGGGGTAAGGGGGGGCAGGGGTATCAACGGAGGTCTGTGAGTTGAATGTTCATGCTGGCAATTAGGAGGCTACCTAGGCGGGAGATAAGGTATTGCTCCATCGACCTGCGTGTGGCCTCACCTTGACAGTAGAGGAGGCCATGGACAGACATGTCGAAGTGGGAGGGGTCTGTGGAATTGAAGTGTGTGGCCACAGGGAGATCCCGCCACTGCTGGAGGACTGAGCGCCGGTGTTCGGCGAAACGGTCTCCCAGTCTGCAGCGGGTCTCCCCAATGTATAAATGGCCACATCGGGAGCACCAGATACAGTATATCACCCCAACTGACTCGCAGGTGAAGTGGTGCCTCACCTGAAAGGGCTGTCTGGGGCCTGGGATGGTGGTGAGGGAAGAAGTGTGGGGGTAGGTGTAGCACTTCTTCCGTTTGCAGGGATGAGTGCCCGGAGGGAGGTCCGTGGGGAGGGATGGGGGGGATGAATGGACAAGGGAGTCGCGTAGGGAGCAATCCCTGCGGAAAGCCGAGAGTGGGGGGAAGGGGAAGATGTGGCTGGTGGTGGGATCACGTAGGAGGTGGTGGAAGTTACGGAGGATTATACATTGGATCTGTAGGCTGGTAGGGTGATAGGTGAGGACCAGGGGGACTCTATCCCTGGTGGACTGGCGGGGGGATGGGGTGAGGGCAGAGGTACGTGAAATACGGGAGACACGATGGAGGGCAGAGTTGACAGTGGACGAAGGGAAGCCCCTTTCTTTAAAAAAGGAAGACATCTCCTTTGTCCTAGAATGAAAAGCCTCATCCTTAGAGCAGATGTGGCGGAGGCGGAGGAATTGAGACAGGGTAGCATGGAAGTTCATTTAGTTGCTTGGCAAAGCATGTGGGAGAAAGGAGAATGTGCTGATTGGCCAACACAAGAATGTTGTGGGTGGTCTGAATGATAACAGGTCAGGTTTGTAGACAATGCAAATACACTGTGGAGTACAATCGGTTACTGAGGAGCTGGTAATGTCTCTGATTTATGATATCCACAGCCCTGTTGACATTTAGTGGGGAGCTGAAGCTATTTTGACACTTCCTACCCCATCCCAAATGGTTTCAGGTGAATTCAGTTCTATTATGAGTTGTTTACTGGAGCTCAGGTGGTCTCCAGGTGAAGCCGGCCTTTGTCCGGGGGGGGGGGGGGGCGGAGGGAGGGAGGGAGGGGAAGAGAGAGAGAGAGAGAGGGAGAGAGAGAGGGAGAGACAGACAGACAGACAGAGAGATGCAAGGATGGATTCTGCCACTCTGCACAATTTATTGCGAGAGGTGGGAGGGTATTATCTCTGATGGGGCACAGGCTGCACCACTGTGATGTAATCAGTCAACATTTCGGGCTGAGAGCCTTCATCAGAACTGTGGAAAATAGATGAGAAGTCAGAGTAAGAAGGTGGGGGAGGGAGGCACAAATAGCAGTAGATGATCGGTGAAACTGGGGGGGTGGGGAGGTGAGGGGTGAATTAAAGAGCTGGGAAGTTGATTGGTGAAAAGATACAGGGCTGGAGAAGGGGGAATCTGACAGGAGAGGAAAGACTCCAACAGTGGCAGAAACACATTTGACAGAAAAGGAAGACTTAAAGGAAGTGAAAGAAGTAGTTATGAGAAACGTCTGGAGGATCGAGCCCTTGGTTACGTTGATGTACTTTTGGGTTTGACAGACTCTACATTGAGCATTTCCAAAAGATTGCCAGCTTGCTGTAATGAAGAAAGATTTCTTTATCAGCAGCTTTAATGTCTCTCCGATGACTTTGATCACAGTCAGAACAGTGTCACATTACTCTAATCTGTCTATATTATTGGTTAACTGTGATCAATAGAGTTTTGTTTAACTCAATATGGTATGAGAAGACCATGACGTATTTTTAAATTGGTCTCTTTTTTTTCTCAACACTTCTCCTTCTTCTTTACTCTTGTATCACTCAGTAAGACAGCCATAAGCAGTAAATTTTATGCCCCATTCTTGACTTCGAAGATCCGCCCTATCACAAAAACTTCAAGGTCCAACATATCAAGAAAATTTCTCTGAAATGTGGGCAGCGGAAAGAAAGCTGGAATCCTCATCTCTGTGCTCACCTGTACTTGAAGCTTGATGGGACACATTTATTGGTCCATTAGTTCATCAACGTACTCTTACACCATTGTTCCCCCATGCTTTGTCACTTGTTAAAGTGGTGTGTGTCACTTCTGCCTCTGATGCTTTCTCGCTTGACTCAACATGGGTGGTTACTTCAGTTGTATTGGCACCATACCAAGAGGAAAAGCCTATTGTTCTCTTTGTATTCAGTACAAAAATCCTGAGCCGACCCTTTCCAGCTCTGCCAATGTGGTCAGTTTGGCAACACTACTGATTTCTCATAACTGCCCCAAGCCCAGCCCTGTGTTCCTCTTTGTTCTGTTCCCAAAATATTTATGCTCAGACCTCTGCACGAAGAAGAAAGGTTTCTTCTGCTCTCTGACTGTTAATTAGGTCCACAAATATTCATTAATTTTAAACATCCAAGATATTTATCAGGAGCGCAGCCTATATATTCCTCCCATCCTTCCAAGAAACTCTTTGACCAGCTACCATCAGGCAGGAGGTATCACATTGACATTGACTGACCTCCTTGTCACCACCCAGACCAGATCACGTACGAAGCACCACTAGTGTTATATTGTGTACATTTTGGCTTGTGTCATAAATGCACCTTATTAATTATTAATTTATCTGTGCTAATATTACCTTATGTGTTGCGTGTGGGTTATATGTACTGTGTTGGACTCCTTGGTCTGGATTTGGTGGTAGACTTGTATATGGTCGAAGGACAATAAATCTGAACTTGAACTTGATGTTGGCTGACCTGCTGAGTTCCTTTGACTATTAATTTGGAATCCTGCACTCACAGAGGTCATGATCTTAGCTACGTGTTCGTTCTATCTCTTATGGCACACTAGCATGGAAAACATTTTCCTGTTCTGCCTCATTCCTGTATGGGTTTAAATTGCAAGCCCTTTAAACACAAGCAGGAATGAAGTTTGTCTTGTAAGTATTTATTAGTGTTTACCTTGGAATCTTACTGGTCGCGACATCAACCAGATCTCAGGTTGATTTTGTCATATGGTTTGCACATTTTCTGAATGTCTTATATTTGTTTAGGCATTTAATGGCACTTCTGATCATTGGAAACAGACTGCCATATTCTCAAAAAGGACTATTGTCCCTGTTTTGTATCAGTTCCTGAAGGGAAGCTGGACTTGGGACAGGGTGTTAAAAGTTTTCTGTAGTCATGACCACTTCACAATCTGTGGCTATGTGGTGTGATAAATTGTAGAAATTATGCTCTAGGTGTTGCTAACCTTTCCTTGTGAGAATTTCATCCATTGTTTGGAATCCCTGAGAAGACCTCAAATGGTAACGGCCACACTCCACAGGCAATTGACCAAAGTCTTGCAGGGTAAGCATCACTTCACCTATCCTTACCACCCACAATCTACAAATCTACCTAACAGTGGTAGTGAGTTTGGGAATGGCATTAAACAGGAAATTAGAAATGCGTGCAATAAAGGAACAGTAGTTATAATGGGTGACTTCAATCTACATATAGATTGGGTGAACCAAATTGGTAAGGGTGCTGAGGAAGAGGATTTCTTGGAATGTATGCGGGATGGTTTTCTGAACCAACATGTCGAGGAACCAACTAGAGAGCAGGCCATTCTAGATTGGGTATTGAGCAATGAGGAAGGGTTAGTTAGCAATCTTGTCATGCGAGGCCCCTTACGTAAGAGTGACCATAATATGGTGGAATTCTTCATTAAGATGGAGAGTGACATAGTTAATTCAGAAACAAAGGTTCTGAACTTAAAGAAGGGTAACTTTGAAGGTATGAGACGTGAATTAGCTAAGATAGACTGGCAAATGATACTTAAAGGGTTGACGGTGGATATGCAAAGGCAAGCATTTAAAGATCACATGGATGAACTACAACAATTGTTCATCCCAGTTTGGCAAAAGAATAAACCAGGGAAGGTAGTGCACCCATGGCTGACAAAGGAAATTAGGGATAGTATCAAGTCCAAAGAAGAAACATATAAATTAGCAAAAAAAAGCGGCACACCTGAGGACTGGGAGAAATTCAAAGACCAGCAGAGGAGGACAAAGGGCTTAATTAGGAAAGAGAAAAAGGATTATGAGAGAAAGCTGGCAGGGAACATAAAAACTGACTGTAAAAGCTTTTATAGATACGTGAAAAGAAAAAGATTGGTCAAGACAAATGTAGGTCCCTTACAGTCAGAAACAGGTGAATTGATCATAGGGAACAAAGACATGACAGACCAATTGAATAACTACTTTGGTTCTGTCTTCAGTAAGGAGGATATAAGTAATCTTCCGGAAATAGTAAGGGACCGAGGGTCTAGTGAGATGGAGGAACTGAGGGAAATAGATGTTAGTAGGGAAGTGGTGTTAGGTAAATTGAAGGGATTAAAGGCAGATAAATCCCTAGGGCCAGATGGTCTGCATCCCAGAGTGCTTAAGGAAGTAGCCCAAGAAATAGTGGATGCACTAGTGATAATTTTTCAAAACTCCTTAGATTCTGGATTAGTTCCTGAGGATTGGAGGGTGGCTAATGTAACCCCACTTTTTAAAAAAGGAGGGAGAGAGAAACCGGAGAATTATAGACCGGTGAGTCTGACATCGGTGGTGGGGAAAATGCTAGAGTCGGTTATCAAAGATGTGATAACAGCACGTTTGGAAAGAGGTGAAATCATCGGACAAAGTCAGCATGGATTTGTGAAAGGAAAATCATGTCTGACGAATCTTATAGAATTTTTTGAAGATGTAACTAGTAGAGTGGATAGGGGAGAGCCAGTGGATGTGGTATATTTAGATTTTCAAAAGGCTTTTGACAAGGTCCCACACAGGAGATCAGTGTGCAAACTTAAAGCACACGGTATTGGGGGTATGGTATTGATGTGGATAGAGAATTGGTTGGCAGACAGGAAGCAAAGAGTGGGAGTAAATGGGACCTTTTCAGAATGGCAGGCAGTGACTAATGGGGTACCGCAAGGCTCAGTGCTGGGACCCCAGTTGTTTTACAATATATATTAATGATTTAGACGAGGGAATTAAATGCAGCATCTCCAAGTTTGCAGATGACACGAAGCTGGGTGGCAGTGTTAGCTGTGAGGAGGATGCTAAGAGGATGCAGGGTGACTTGGATAGGTTAGGTGAGTGGGCAAATTCATGGCAGATGCAATTTAATGTGGATAAATGTGAGGTTATCCACTTTGGTTGCAAGTACAGGAAAACAGATTATTATTTGAATGGTGGCCGATTAGGATAAGGGGAGGTGCAACGAGACCCGGGTGTCATTGTACACCAGTCATTGAAGGTGGGCATGCAGGTACAGCAGGCGGTGAAAAAGGCAAATGGTATGTTGGCATTCATAGTAAAAGGATTTGAGTACAGGAGCAGGGAGGTTCTACTGCAGTTGTACAAGGCCTTGGTGAGACCGCACCAAAAGTATTGTGTGCGGTTTTGGTCCCCTAATTTGAGGAAAGACATTCTTGCCATAGAGGGAGTACAAAGAAGGTTCACCAGATTGATTCCTGAGATGGCAGGACTTTCATATGAAGAAAGACTGGATCGTCTAGGCTTATACTCACTGGAATTTAGAAAATTGAGGGGGGATCTTATTGAAACGTATAAAATTCTAAAGGGATTGGACAGGCTAGATGCAGGAAGATTGTTTCCGATGTTGGGGAAGTCCAGAACGAGGGGTCACAGTTTAAGGATAAAGGGGAAGTCTTTTAGGACCGAGATGAGGAAAAACTTCTTCACACAGAGAGTGGTGAATGTGTGGAATTCTCTGCCACAGGAAACAGTTGAGGCCGGTTCATTGGCTGTATTTAAGAGGAAGTTAGATATGGCCCTTGTGGCTAAAGGGATCGGGGGTACGGAGAGAAAGCAGGTACAGGATTCTGAGTTGGATGATCAGCCATGATCATACTGAATGGTGGTGCAGGCTCGAAGGGCCAAATGGCCTACTCCTGCACCTATTTTCTATGTTTCTATGAATGAAGTTGAAAGTCAGACCGAAGCCCTGAGAAACAGGTTGACTAAATTGCTGGAGGAAACTGGATTGAAGTGGCCAGCGGGGCTGCCACTGGCTCTGCTCAGAATGTGCTGTGCTCCAAACTGCGTAAATCCACATGCGATAGTACCATGCTCTTACCAGTCGCTTCTCCCCTCTGGGTTAAACAGATGACATCCATACCATGAGTGAAAACATATTGCTGCATTGTGTGGTACTGATACAAACTATTAAAGGTTTCCCATCAATAGGGACTGAAGTCCAGGAGATCGTGCTTACTAGAGAGTGTCAGACCTACCAGGAAGGAGAAAGCGTGCTGGTGAGATCCTGTCATCGAAAGAATTTCCGCAAGTCTCGGTGGGAAGGCCCATTTCAAGTGATGCTGGCTAGATATATTGTTCTGAATATCTAAACGAAGCTGATATGCATCCACACAAACCAAACCAAACCACCACCAAACCAGGAAGCCAGTTGCCAGAAAAACCTGATGACAAGTACTGACTATCTGAATTGTTTGATCATTACTGCCTCTGATAATCTTTGTGTCTGCTTTCTGCCTAAACACAGAACTGTATGATGATATTAACAAACTTCACTGTTTTTGTTTGGGGTATCACTGTGCCACATACTAACTGGTGAGGTTGTCGGGTGTGCTCTGGGGGGACCATATACATTGAGAATGTGGGTTGCCAATGAATATACACCTGAATTGTACTGACTTTGATCCTGTATTCTACTCTGATAAAAAGACTAGAGCTGTGAAGGAAGTATGAGACTGCGCTGTGCACAGAAATGACTCTTCAGATGAAAGGCATTTTGGGCTTTTGAAAATTTCATGGATGTGGGGAAATGGAAGGACAGAACTAATTCTGTGATTGATTTGCAACCTAGAGAGTCTGGTATCCTGACTGATAATGCCTGATGGGCATTAACGATGGACAACTGCTCCCCACTCCATCCTTTCCCAGATTAGCATGGAAGTTCATTTAGTTGCTTTGGCAAAGCATGTGGGAGAAAGGAGAATGTGCTGATTGGCCAACACAAGAATGTTGTGGGTGGTCTGAATGATAACAGGTCAGGTTTGTCGACAATGCAAATACACTGTGGTGTACAATCGATTACTGAGGAGCTGGTAATGTCTCTGATTTATTCTATCCATTGTGGCGACCCACTTCCCAGCGCACTCGAACCGGCTCACAAAGTGGTGCGCGCTGGCATTGAGGCCGGTCCCAAAGAGGGCGCCAAGCCTGCTTCACCAGCAAGGGGAAAAGCCCGCGCGCGGGACGGGACTGTGAATACGCGCCCCCTACAGCATTCCCACCCGGGGAGGGCGGGATCAGGAAGGTTTTAAAGCAAGGCCACGAAGTTTGAATAAACCTCTTTTGCAACTGCAGCTCACCGACTCCGTGTCATTATTTCAGCGCTGTGTGTAGCACACCGCTACAATTGGTGACCCTAACAGCCCAAACGATATTTGGACCGGAGATGAACGACGTCGCATCTGTTCATGCAGTTTCGATAAAACTGCCAAGCTTCTGGACGCTGCGACCTCACCTTTGGTTCCAGCAAGCAGAAGCCCAATTCCACATTCAGCAGATAACCTCGGATGCCACACGTTACTACTACGTGGTGAGCTCCCTCGACCAGGAGACAGCCGCCCAGGTTGAGGAGTTCATACAGTCGCCCCCGGAGCACGGCAAATACACGGAATTCAAAGCCCTGCTCATAAGGACTTTCGGACTCTCACGGCGCGAGCGGGCTGCCTGCTTACTGCACCTGGATGTTTTGGGGACAGGCCACCGTCGGCTTTGATGAACGAGATGCTGTCCCTGGCCGGAGGTCACAAGCCCTGCCTCATGTTTGAGCAGGCATTCCTGGAGCAGCTGCCCGAGGACATACGCCTACTGCTGTCCGACACGGATTTCAGTGACCCCCGGAAGGTGGCAGCCCGGGCGGACGTGCTGTGGAAAGCCAAGAAGGAGAGTGGGGCATCCGTCACACAGATCACCAGGCCACGCTCCCAGCAGCAAACCAGACCAGGCCCGACCGCAGAGCCCGCTAACTCCAGAGGCAGGGGTGAGGAGACCAACGAACAATGGTGCTTCTACCACCAGCGGTGGGGCGCAGAAGCCCGCCGTTGTAGCCCGCCCTGCAAGTTCCCGGGAAACACCAGGGCCAGCCACTGCTGATGGCTACGGCGGATGGCCATAGGGATAGCCTCCTGTATGTCTGGGACAAGCAGTCAGGACGCCGCTTTTTGGTTGACACCGGAGCCAAGATCAGTGTCTTACCTCCGACAAGTTACGACACCCGCAACAGAGAACCGGGTCCCACCCTGAGGGCCGCGAATGGCAGCACAGTAAGGACCTACGGCACCTGTACGGTGCGGCTACAGTTCAGCTCCAGCCGGTTCACGTGGGACTTCACACTGGCCGCCGTAGCCCAACCACTCCTGGGAGCGGTTTTTTTGGGGGCTCACAGCCTACTGGTCAACCTGCCAAGGAAGAGACGGGTCCACGCCGAGACCTTTCAAATGTTCTCCCTGGGTGAAGCCCAGTTGCCGGCCCCACACCTCGACTCCATCACGCTGTCCGACAACGACTTCACCAGGGTCCTGGCAGATTTCCCATCGGTTCTGGCACCGCAGTTCACGGCAGCCATAGCCAGACACGGGGTACAGCACAACATCCCAACCCAAGGACCACCCCTCCACGCCCACGCACGAAGGCTCCCCCCAGAAAAGCTCCGCCTGGCGAAGGAGGAGTTCAAGTGGATGGAAGAATTGGGGATCATACGGCGGTCTGACAGCCCATGGGCCTCCCCCCTGCACATGATGCCCAAAGCAACAGGGGGCTGGAGAACATGTGGTGACTACCGCAGGCTGAACGAGGCTACAACACCGGACCGCTACCCTGTGCCGCACATTCAGGACTTTGCAGCAAACCTGCACGGCGCACGGATCTTCTCCAAGGTAGACCTCGTCCAGGGATACCATCAAATCCCGATGCATCCGGATGACATCCCCAAAACGGCACTCATCACCCTGTTCGGCCTTTTCGAGTTCCTCTGCATGCCGTTCAGCCTAAAGAATGCCGCACAGACGTTTCAGCAGTTAATGGACGCGGTGGGACGCGACCTGGACTTCGCTTTCATCTATTTGGACGACATCCTCATAGCCAGCAGCAGTCGTCAGTAGCATCTGTCCCACCTCCGTCAACTCTTTGCCCGACTGAGTGAATACGGCCTGACAATCAACCCGGCCAACTGCCAGTTCGGGCTCGACACCATCGACTTCCTGGGCCACAGGATTACTAAAGACGGGGCAACCCCTCTGCCCAACAAGGTAGACGCGGTCCGCCATTTCCCCCGACCCAACACAATCAAAGGCCTTCAGGAATTTGTGAGTATGGTGAATTTCTACCACCGCTTCCTCCCTTCAGCTGCCCGAATCATGCGACCCCTGTTCGCCCTGATGTCGGGTCCAGGCAAGGACATTACCTGGGATGAGGAGTCTGCCGCCGCTTTCATTAAAACCAAAGAAGCCTTGGCAAATGCCACGATGCTAGTACACCCCAGAATGGTCGTTCCTACCGCCCTCATAGTGGACACATCTAACACGGCAGTTGGTGGAGTGCTGGAACAACTCATCGAGGGTCGCTGGCAACCCCTGGCGTTTTTCAGCAAACACCTACTGTTACGTAACCCCGTAACCAGGTAACTTACCAGCAAAGATAGCGGGATCAGCTGAGTCAGATGCTACTATTTTCAAACGTTTTATTCAAAAAGGGGCACAAGCGTATGGTTAATACAAAACATTCAGATCACATACATCGTCAAAACTCAATCTAAAACACCGGTGTAATAATAATCAATCAGAAATAAGCTCTATAGTTGTCTAGGGGTAATACTGAGTCCAATTGAAATATAAAGAGTCACTCAGAAGTTTGCAGGCTTTTCCCTTTTGGGAACCGCTGGGGTTTTCACGTTGGAGAGAGAAAGAGATGATTTAGAAAGGATAAACACTTGCCCGTTGTCTTTGCAGAGCAAATCCTTGGAATCAGGGGAGCAGACTTCCCCGTTGTTAGTTAAAAGCAGTCTTCCGTTGGTTCTAGCCACAGATTCAAAACTTGGAATCTAACGCACGTGGCTTCCTTCAAAATGGCTTCCCGCTCCCACGGGAATTGGTATCGTGCTTCCTTGGTGTCTCCTTGGTGCGTCTGAGGGTTTCCCCCCCTCAGACCCTCCTTTATACTTCTTCACGGGATCGCAGGTGTCAATCAGGTTGCAGGTAATGCGATCTCTCTCTCAACCAGCCCACTTTGCCCGAGGGCTTTTCACGTGGTCTCCATGAGACAATAGTCAATGTCGCCTTTATTCTGTTTCTTGGGAGAACGTGGTCTTCCGCACGTCTCTCTCTCTCTCTCCCATTTTCCTGTGTCTATTCAGCACGTCTCTTTCTCTCTTGGGTCAGTTGACCCCCCTTTGACTAGGGCTCTTGCGATTCTCACAAAGGAGGGGGCCGAGGGCATAACACTACGACCACCCGACCTCAAATACAGTGCTTTCAACCGGGAACTGTCGGCGCTATACTTGGCAATCCAGCATTTCAGGTACTTCTTAGAAGGTAGACCCTTCACCGCGTTCACAGACCACAAACCGCTTACCTTTGCGTTCATGAAAGCGTCCGATCCCTGGTTGTCCCACCAGCAGCGACATCTGTCCTACATCTCCGAATACACGACGGATGTCCAGCATGTCTTGGGAAAGGACAATGTCGTGGCGGACGCCCTCTCCCGCCCTAACATCCAAGCCCTGTCCCGGGGGTAGACTATGAAGCACTGGCAGAGGCGCAGCAGGCAGACAAGGAGATCCCTAGTTACAGGACTGCAGTCTCCGGTTGCATCTCCAGGACCTCCCCGTAGGCCCAGGTGAGAGGACCCTACTCTGTGATGTCACCACCGGCCAACCCCACCCCGTCGTCCCGGCAGCCTGGCGGCGGCGTGTTTTCAACTCCATTCATAACTTAGCGCACCCCTCCATCAGGACAACCATCCGGATGGTAGCCAACAGGTTCGTTTGGCACAGACTCCGCAAGCAGATCAGTGAATGGGCCAAAACGTGCATGCACTGCCAAACAGCCAAGGTGCAGCGGCACACCAAAGCCCTGCTGCAGCAGTTCCACCCCACCCACCAGCGTTTCAACCACATTCATGTGGATATCGTGGGCCCCCTGCCAGTGTCGCGAGGAGCGTGGCACCTCCTCACTATCGTGGACCGGTTCACAAGATGGCCAGAGGCGGTCCCACTCACCGACACCACCTCCGAATCTTGCGCCCGGGCACTGATTGCCACCTGGGTATCTCGCTTTGGTGTACCGGCCCACATTACCTCCGACAGAGGCACCCAGTTCACCTCCAGCCTGTGGTCAGCTATGGCCAGCCTTTTGGGGACACAGCTGCACCAAACAACTGCCTACCACCCACAGTCGAACGGCCTGGTGGAGCATTTCCACCGTCACCTGAAGTTGGCTCTCATGGCCCGCCTCAAAGGGCCTAACTGGGTGGACGAGCTTCCCTGGGTCCTGCTCGGAATCCGCATGGCGCCCAAAGTGGATCTTCACACCACGTCAGCTGAGTCAGTGTACGGCGCACCCCTGGCCATCCCAGGAGAGTTCATACCAGCCCCAAGGGGGCAAGAGGTAGAACCCGCAGCAGTCCTGGACAGACTACGCGAGAGGCTCGGTAACTTGGCCCCCATACCCACTTCACAGCATGGGCAGAACCCAACCTGCGTACCCAAAGACCTGCAGAACTGTGAGTTTGTGTTTGTACGAAGGGGCGGACATCGGGTCCTACAAGGGGCCGTTTACGGTGATCAGAAACAACAGGTCCACATTCGTACTGGGCATTGGGGGGAAAGAGGAGGTTTTCACAGTGGACTGACTCAAACCGGCCCATGTGGACTTGGCGCAGCCAGTCAAGATTCAGGCACCGCGGTGTAGAGGCAGACCCAGACTGTGGACATTGGGGGGTATATCGCCGGTTCTGGGGGGGGGGGGTTATGTGGCGACCCACTTCCCAGCGCACTCGAACTGGCTCACAAAGTGGCGCGTGCCGGCATTGAGGCCGGTCCCAAACAGGGCGCCAAGCCTGCTTCACCAGCAAGGGGGAAAAGCCCGCGCGCGGGACGGGACTGTGAGGGCGGGAACAGGAAGGCTTTAAAGAGAGGCCGCGAAGTTTGAATAAACCTCTTTTGCAACTGCAGCTCACTGACTCCGTGTCATTATTTCAGCGTTGCGTGTAGCACACCGCTACACCATGCCCCTGTTGTCATTTAGGCTACATCCACACTAAACCGGATAATTTTGAAAACGCCAGTTTCATGTAAAAACGATAGGCATCCACACTACGCGTTTTTGAAAATATCTCTATCCACACTGAAACGGAGATTTCGGCGAATCTCCTCCTGCTGCGCACGCGCAGGACACATCTACCGAAAACAAGCGACATGTTTGGTGTCGAATCTCGCTGTGAAAGTGCGCGTTTGTGTAGTTACAGACTATAAAAACTTAAAACGACGGGCAGCTGATGGCTCTCACGCGGGAGAATTTAAAACAAAAAAAAAACAGATACTGGAGCGTACGGTGGCAACCGACAGGGAGAGCACAGACAGATTGACCCGGCTGACGACGAACATTGAAAACTGACTATGTTGCATTAATAAAGAACCTTGTTAAATGTATAAAATATATCTGCATCAGTGTTATCTTGTATTTCCATACAATGTGACATTAGGCTGCTGCACATCTATTGTCAGAGAAGTACTTGCATAAATAGGTAAACCACCTTCATACGAGCAAGGACAGAAAACAGGGCAAAGTGAGTATACTTATTTATTCAGTAAGTTATGGGTCAAAGTATCTGGTGAGTACATTTCTAACTCTTCTGGCTTCAGTCTCTTTGCTGTCTGACAGCGTTTTCAAAAGTCTCCGGTTACTCCGTCCACACTGATCTGCCCGAGCAGCGTTTTCAAAAATATCCAGCCTGGAAAGTGTTTCTGAAAAGCTCTGGTTTCGGGGGAGGAAAACGCCGTTTTAGTAGCCTAAGGCTATATCCGCACTACGCCGGATAAATCCGTAACCGAAGCTTTTTCTTTTCGTTTTTACCCTCCGTCCACGCTAAAACGGTGTTTTCGTCCCCCGAAACCAGAGTTTTTCAGAAACGTTTTCCAGGGTGGGTTATTTTTGAAAACTCTGCTCAGGCAGATCAGTGTGGATGGAGTAACCGGAGACTTCTGAAAACGCTGTCAGACGGCAGTGCACTATTTCATAGTTTTCTTGAACGCAACCTAACAATTTCAGAACAGATCCACAACCTGTGGACTCACTTTAGGGAGTCTTTGCTGGATAATGAATCTCATAAGAATGGCATATAGGTACTTTGATTTGAATTCACTTTGGATAGTGGGAAATATTTTTGCGACATCTAACTTTGGATCATACAGCTTCATCAGCCCTGATTAAGATGTGTCTCCTGGAGGAGTTTATATGATCACTGCAAAAATGTACCTCCAGCAGGGTTTCATGCTGAAATGTCGACTGTACTTTTTTCCATAGATATTGCCTGGCCCGCTGGGTTCCTCCAGCATTTTGTGTAGTTTGCTCGTATTTTCAGTATCAGCAGATTTTCTCTTCTTTGTTTACCCTTTAGTTGGGTTTTCTTTTTCAAATATTTAATATTTTGCCTGTTTCTTGAATCTTACAAAATTTCATTAACGACTGTGGAATAGCAATAAAGTTGGGTTTAATCTGATCAATATCTTATTGTGTGTAACTTTGTCGGTACAGTTCTTGTGTTGTAGCAGTGATGACAGTGTCATTTAACACAACCAGTCAGATGAAGTGGATTACTACTAAAGACGGTGAACAGGACTGTTTCACCCTCTGAGGTTCCGGGGTCTCTGGAACGTTTTCCCTGGAGACCTGTGGGATTGGCCATTCGGTAGATTCAAGGCTCAGATGGATTTGGCCTCAGGGTGGAGAGTGAAGGGACTGAGGCCAAAATTGGATCAATCATGAGGTTTGAGGGTCCAAATGGCCTTCTCCTGTTCTAATTACTACTGGTCACAGGAGTACAATCCAACAAGGAACTGTCATCATTCAAGGAAACACTCAAGCGTATTCTCTTGCAAACATCATGAATGTTGTTGCTTTGTGACAGCAGTACAGTTGTAACATGGTTCTCATGACTACGTGCTGTGCTCTCAGTCATGTGACAGGCCTGTCTGTGAATGAGATAGTATTGACATGCTTCATGCTATTACCAGTGGCTCCTCCCCTCTGGGCTAAACAGATGACATCCACACCATGAGTGAAAGCATATTGCTGTATTGTGTGGCACTGATACACACTCTTAAAAGTACCATCTGGTAATTGAAGGCCAGAAGATTGTACTGGCTTCAGAGTGTCACACCTACTAGCCTGGAGATGGGTACTGATAGACAGACAAACTTTATTGATCCCGAGGGAAATTGGGTTTCGTTACAGTCACACCAACCAAGAATAGTGTAGAAAGAAAGCAATATAAAACCATAAATAATTAAATAAAAATAAGTTAATCATGCCAAGTGGAAATAAGTCCAGGACCAGCCTATTGGCTCAGGGTGTCTGACACTCCAAGGGAGGAGTTGTAAAGTTTGATGGCCACAGGCAGGAATGACTTCCTATGACTCTCAGTGTTTCATCTCGGTGGAATGAATCTCTGGCTGAATGTACTCCTGTGCCTAACCAGTACATTATGGAGTGGATGGGAATCATTGTCCAAGATGGCATGCAACTTGGACAGCCTTCTCTTTTCAGACACCACTGTCAGAGAGTCCAGTTCCACCCCCACAACATCACTGGCCTTACAAATGAGTTTGTTGATTCTGTTGGTGTCTGCTACCCTCAGCCTGCTGCCCCAGCACACAACAGCAAACATGATAGCACTGACCACCACAGACTCGTAGAACATCCTCAGCATCGTCCGGCAGATGTTAAAGGACCTCAGTCTCCTCAGGAAATAGAGACGGCTCTGACCCTTCTTGTAGACAGCCTCAGTGTTCTTTGACCAGTCCAGTTTATTGTCCATTCGTATTCCCAGGTATTTGTAATCCTCCACCATGTCCACACTGACCCCTTGAATGGAAACAGGGGACACCGGTGCCTTAGCCCTCCTCAGGTCCACCACCATCTCCTTAGTCTTTTTCACATTAAGCTGCAGATGATTCTGCTCACACCATGTGACAAAGTTTCCCACCGTAGCCCTGTACTCAGCCTCATCTCTCTTGCTGATAGATAGATAGATAGATAGATACTTTATTCATCCCCATGGGGAAATTCAACTTTTTTTCCAATGTCCCATACACTTGTTGTAGCAAAATCTCAAAAAGCATTAATAATTACATACAATTAATTACATACAATACTTAACTCAGTAAAAAATATGATATGCATCTAAATCACTATCTCAAAAAGCATTAATAATAGCTTTTAAAAGGTTCTTAAGTCCTGGCGGTTGAATTGTAAAGCCTAATGGCATTGGGGAGTATTGACCTCTTCATCCTGTCTGAGGAGCATTGCATCAATAGTAACCTGTCGCTGAAACTGCTTCTCTGTCTCTGGATGGTGCTATGTAGAGGATGTTCAGAGTTTTCCATTATTGACCGTAGCCTACTCAGCGCCCTTCGCTCAGCTACCGATGTTAAACTCTCCAGTACTTTGCCCACGACAGAGCCCGCCTTCCTTACCAGCTTATTAAGACGTGAGGCGTCCCTCTTCTTAATGCTTCCTCCCCAACACGCCACCACAAAGAAGAGGGCGCTCTCCACAACTGACCTATAGAACATCTTCAGCATCTCACTACAGACATTGAATGACGCCAACCTTCTAAGGAAGTACAGTCGACTCTGTGCCTTCCTGCACAAGGCATCTGTGTTGGCAGTCCAGTCTAGCTTCTCATCTAACTGTACTCCCAGATATTTGTAGGTCTTAACCTGCTCCACACGTTCTCCATTAATGATCACTGGCTCCATATGAGGCCTAGATCTCCTAAAGTCCACCACCATCTCCTTGGTCTTGGTGATATTGAGACGCAGGTAGTTTGAGTTGCACCATATCACAAAGTCCTGTATCAGTTTCCTATACTCCTCCTCCTGTCCATTCCTGACACACCCCACTATGGCCGTGTCATCAGCGAATTTCTGCACATGGCAGGACTCCGAGTTATATTGGAAGTCTGATGTGTACAGGGTGAACAGGACCGGAGAGAGTACGGTTCCCTGCGGCGCTCCTGTGCAGCTGACCACCGTGTCAGACCTACAGTCTCCCAACCGCATATACTGAGGTCTATCTGTCAAGTAGTCCACTATCCAATCCACCATGTGAGAGTCTACTCCCATCTCCGTTAGTTTGTGCCTTAAGATCTTGGGCTGGATGGTGTTAAAGGCACTAGAGAAGTCAAGGAATGTAATCCTCACAGCACAACTGACCCCATCTAGGTGAGAGAGTGATTTGTGCAGCAAATACGTGATAGCATCCTCCACTCCCACCTTCTCCTTATACGCAAACTGAAGAGGATGAAGAGGATGCATCCAACTATGGCAGAGTCATCAGAAAACTTCTGAAGATGGCAAGACTCTGTTGTAGCTGAAGTCCGAGGTGTAGATGGTGAAGAGAAAGGGAGACAGGACAGTGATGAGATTGAACTGACGAAAGCATTGCCTTGAGCCTTGGTGGGAAGGCCCATTTGAAGTACAGCTGACTCGGTACATTGCTCTGAAGGTGCAGGTGAAGCCAATGAGGATCCACACATCGCACATTAAGGAAACAGTGTCACAAAGCAGAGAACCGACGGCCAGAAAACCCTTTTTGACAAGGACTGACTATCTAAACTTTCTGATCACTGCTTGTGATAAGTTTAGTGTGTTCTATGCGTCATGACACTAACACACTTGTCATTTTAGTTCTCACAGATTAATGTGTTACCATCTAACCAGTAAGGTTGTTGGTTGTGCTTTAGGGGGCCGACATACATTGAGAAGGTGGGTTGCCATTGAATATACCCCTGAAATGTACAGTTTGATTCTTTTTTCTACTTTGATAACCAGACCAGAGCTGTGAAGAGCGTATGAGACTGCACTGTGCACAGAAATGACTTTTGCAGATGAAAATGCTTTGAAGGATGTTATCAACCTTCTTAGAACAGATTGTATAAATCCCCAGCCCTGAGGTTGAGGATCAGAGTGAAGTCTTCTACTGCAACCAGGTGAGCTGGGACTTGATTTGAGTAACAGGAGGAGCAATGTCTATATCACTGATGACTCTCCAAATCACATTAGCGATACTTATCTCCTTCATTCTAAAATGGGACCTTTAGCTTCAACCAGTGATGTGGAATAGTGTTCTTATCTGGCCTACATAGTACCATATTTGTCCCTGCTGCCTAGTCTTGCTGTGCATCCAAACACGCAAAGCTGTGATCGAATTGAATGTGAACATTAGGAAGGGATGGTCCAGTTCTTACTGGGTGGTCAGCAGTGGAATCTTTGGTTGAACCAAAGGAGTGGAGGGGTGTTGCTAACTGCCCTATGTAGTACCATTTACGTACCATCTGCCTGGACCCTTTCTACATACAACCGAATTGAATGTGGATCTCAGGAGGGGGAAGGTACAGGAATAATCCTCATCGAGCAGTCAACAGTGAAAGGGTGGGCAGCTTCAAATTCCATAAGACATAGGAGCAGGGCAAGGCCACTCAGCCCATGGGTCCACTCCACCATTTCATCATGGCTGACCTAACACCTTCCTTCTCACCATATCTCTTGATGCCCGACCAATCAGGAATCCATCAAATTTTGCTTTAAATATACCCATGGACTTAGCATCCACTGCAGCCTGGGGCAGAGCATTCCACAGATTCACCATTCTTGGGGTAAAATACTTGTTCCTTACTTCTGTTCTAAAAGGTCACCCCTCAGTTTTGAGACTGGGCCCTCTAGTTTTGGGTACCTCCACGATAGGAAACATCCTCTCCATATCCACCTTATTTAGTCCTTTCACCACACGGTAGATTTCCACGAGATCCCCATGCATTCTTCTAAGTTCCAGTGAGTACAGGCCCAAATATTGAGGCAGCTGTACTGTAATTACTAGAAAATTCATTGAACTATTAGAAGTCAAGTCAAGTCACTTTTATTGTCATTTTGACCATAACTGCTGGTACAGTGCATAGTAAAAATGAGACGTTTTCCAGGACCATGGTGTTACATGACACAGTACAAAAACTAGACTGAACTACGTAAAAACAACACAGAAAAAAAAACACACAACAACTACACTAGACTACAGACCTACCCAGGAATGCATAAAGTGCACAAAACAGTGTAGGCATTACAATAAATAATAAACAGGACAATAGGGCAAGGTGTCAGGCCAGGTGCTGGGTATTGATATATATTGGAGATTATATCAAAAATTAACCAAGCATAGTAAAGCTACAAGAAATATCAAGTTAAGTAACTATTCTACAGTTTAATCCAACAACTGTCTCTGCTGTGAAGCTTCATTCCTCCTGTCAGTTCATTAACGCCCTACCCATCCCTCCCCAGATGACTACATCTTTCACAAGTCACACCCTTTGTCAGATAGGACGGGGTTGTGCCAACTTTTCATCTGAGAGTGTACAGAGAATTGAAAGTGAAACCATTATTCAGTGTGCAGAGAATTGAAAGTGAAACCATTATTCAGTAGGAATCATTCCTTCCCTCAGACCACTGAGCGAAG